>NW_015387638.1:81010-86056 GCF_001527695.2 Protobothrops mucrosquamatus
GGGAGGTGACAAGGGCATGAGTGACTGTGCGTAGGGCATCCCGGTCCAGAAAAGGTCGCAACTGGTGAATCAGGCGAACCTGATAAAACGCCCCCCTGGTCACGGCCGCCAACTGGTCATCCAGTGTCAGCCGTGGATCCAGGAGGACACCCAAGTTGCGTACCCGATCCGAGGGAGCCAGAGTTTCGCCCCCTATAGTCAGCGATGGAATATAAAGAAAACTTTTATAAAATGTTTTATAGATGGCATATGACACCAGTAAGATTAGTGAAAATGTTTAAAAATACTTCAAATAATTGTTGGAAATGTAAACAAAGACCAGGTACTTACTACCATATCTGGTGGACATGCCCTAAAGCAAAAAGGTTTTGGGTTAAGATACATACGTGGCTGGAAAAGATTAAAAAACAGATAGAATTCAAACCAGAACGGTTTTTGTTAGGAATATTAGGACCTAATCATGAGAAGGAGAATGAATATTTAATATTGCATGTATTGACAGCAGCGAGAATTGTATTTGCCCAATATTGGAAAGATGAAAACTTACCAACTGCAGAGGTTTTAATGAAGAAAATCTTAGAATGTGCAGAAATGGATAGATTGACTTTAAAGATTAAAGAGAAAGAAGATTCAGTTTATTTTAGAACTTTATAACTTTTACCAATGGCTAGGAAAACAAACTAGTGAGAAACAAATGTGATATATTATGTTGAATACATACTAGTAAGAAGAATGTTATGCATTGATTAATTAATACTGTTTATGATTATTGTTTATTACACTTACTACAGTTATCTATTACTATATTAACTATTGTTAGCTAAACATATGTACCCGGACAATAGTCTGTTTGCTAAATATTGAAAATGTCACTGGGGGATAACCCCAATGTTGACCCCAACCCTGTCCTAATCCCAATCCTGATTCCAACCCCACCCTAAACCTTAACCCCTATCCCGACCCTATTTTATCCCTAACCCTATAAAACTCAATAAAATCTTTTTTTTAAAAAAGAAAAACCATGAGGAGTTGAAAAGTTATTTTGATAAAATGAACCAAAAAATTAACAATATAGATTCTTAAATTGAAAATTTTAAACAGATGATCACAGACAACCAACAAAGAATTCAAAAAGTAGAAGATAAATCAACTGAGGTTGATCAGAAATTAGAAGTTTTAAAAGATGAAAATCAAAAATTGATGCAAATAAAGGGAGAATTAGAAGATTCGATAGCTTTCATAGAAATGGAAAAGGCCTCATACTTTTTAAGATTCCAAAATATAATAGAAGATAAGGAAGAAGATCTTCTAGGCTTGATAACCAAACTACAAGCAGATGTATTAGGAACTGGGAAATTGCAAATCGAAGGAGAATTAGACCAGATCTATCGAGTCAACTCAAACTATGCTAGAAGAAATAAAGTACCTAGGGAAGTGCATGTTAGATTTCTTAAAAAATCTACAAGAGATGAGAGTTTGAGAAAAGTTAGAGATGAACTGTTGAAATACAAAGAAAAAGAAATTGTAGTCCTTAAACAAATTCCTAGGAGAATTAAGAGAGCCCCGAAGAGAATATCAATTCCTAACTAGGAAACTGGCTGAAAAAGGAATGAATTTTAGATGGTTGATTCCAGAAGGGATCTTAATCTACTGGGACATGAAAAGATACAGATGGACACATCATGTAAAGCAATGGAGTTCTTTGATAACCACAGAGTATTTCTGGAAAGAGATGACCCTGAAGCAAAGAAACAAGAAGAAACGGCAGTAGAAGGAGCGGCTAAACAAAGAGAGGAGGAAGAAATTAAAAACACATATGCAGAAGAAGGAGCAAGACCAAGAAACCAGAGACAGATAAAATCGAATAGAAGATCAAGACCTACTGTAGATATAACTGAAAAAGATGGAGGAGAGTGGGATTTTATCAATAAATATAAATGGACTAAATTCTCCTTCAAAAAGGAGAAAAATCTTTTCACAACTACAAAAGTTAAAAATGGATATAATTTGTCTTCAAGAAACACATATTAAGAGACAACATTACAAATTGTTAGAACAACTGAAAATTGACAAACTTTATTCCGCATTAGCATTTCAAAAGAAAAGAGGAATAGCTTTATATATTAAAGAAAAGATGAACCCCAAACAAATTTACGCAGATGAAGAGGGGAGAATACTAATAGTGGAAATAATAATGGATCAAAAACAGATATTGATGGTAGCAATATATGCACCTAATGATAAACAAGGGCAATTCTATCAAAAACTGTATAAAAATATTAGATTTAAACTACCAAAATCTTTGTATAATGGGAGATTTTAATGCAATAATAGATGGAACTTTGGATTATACAAACGCCAAACAAGGGAGAAAAGGAGGAAATATATTACCTAAAATGTTCTTAAAAATAATAGAAGAACTCTGCATTCAAGATATATGGAGAGAAAAAACCCCAAAGAAATTGCAATGCACATTTTATTCAAATAGACATAAATCATGGTCTAGAATTGATATGATATGGACATCTTTGGAATTGAAAACAATGATACAAGAAGTTGAGATAGAAAATAATATTTGGGCAGACCATAACCCAATAAAAATGACTTGGAAAGGAACTAAGAAAAAATCAAGATGGTCCTTGAATAAATCTATATTGAAAGAAAAAGAATTCTTACAACTAGCGACAAAGGAAATGGAATTTTTCTTCAAAATAAATAAGAACGAAGAAACATCGCTTCAAAATGTGTGGGACACAGCTAAAACATATTTCAGAGGATTGGCTATAACTTATATTGCTAAAAAGAATAAAGAAAAGAAACAACTACAGTTAAAGTTGAAGAAAGAGCTCAGAAAGCTAGAATCAGAATTACAAATAGATCCACAAAAGAAAATACTTAAGAAACAAATGGAGACAATAAAGCATAAATTAAATTTAGCTGAGATGGAAATAATGGCTCAACAGATTAAAAGGACTAAACAGAATTTCTTTGAAAATGCCAACAAGCCGGGGAGATGGTTAGCATATAGACTGAAAAAAGAAAAAGAGAAAAATTTGATAACTAAGCTGCAAGATCCAAAAGGAGAATTACAGTTTCAAAATGATACAATTTAAAAAATCATTAAAGATTACTATGAGACACTCTACAAGGCAGAGGAAATTCCAAAAGAAAAAATACAACAGTACTTAAAAAAAAGCAGATTTACCAAAAATTCCGGACAAGATCTGAAATATATTAAATGGCAAAATATCAATGATGGAGATTATATAGGCTATAAAAAAGCAAAAGAAGGATAAGACTCCGGGCCCAGATGGACTATCAGCAGAATTCTATACATCACTACAAGATGTATTAAGTCCGATTTTGAAAGAATTGTGTAATGAAATTATCTTGGAGGCTAAAATACCAAATACATGGACTGAAGCCAATATTTCTTTAATACCTAAAGAAGATTTTGATTTGACACAAATAAAAATTAAAGACCAATATCATTATTAAATGTAGACTACAAAATGTTTGCTTCAATAATGGCAGAAAGAATAAAGAAATTTTTGATTGAATTTATACATTCAGGTCAAAATGGTTTCTTACCTAAAAGACAGATAAAAAATAATCTAAGAATGATCCTTGATGTGTTAAGAGTATTATGAAATTCATTCAGGGAAACAGATGGCTTTAATATTCCTTGATGCACAAAACACATTTGACAATGTAAACTGGCAATTTATGTTTCAGCAGCTTGCAGAAATGGACTTTGGAAAAAACTTTATAAATGCAATTCAAACAATTTATTGTAAACAATTTATTTATTAGACTGCTAAAATAATCGTAAATGGAGACTATACAGAAAATTTCAACATTAAAAAAGGCACAAGACAGGGGTGTCCATTATCTCCATTACTGTTTATACTAACATTGGATGTATTGAATAGAAACATTAGACAAGATACAGAAATTAAAGGACTGGAGATAAAATATGAAAAATATAAATTACAAGCATTTGCAGATGACTTGGTTTTTATACTGGAAGATCCATTGGAAACAAGCACTAAACTTCTGGAGAACATAAAAAAATTTGGAGAAGTGGCAGGCCTGACAATAAATAGAGAAAAGACTAAAGTGTTGACGAAGAACTTAACAGAAAAGAATCAACTAATAATAAAAACAAATCTCCAAATAGTTAAAAAAGTCAAGTATTTCTGGAAAGAGATGACCCTGAAGCAAAGAAACAAGAAGAAACGGCAGTAGAAGGAGCGGCTAAACAAAGAGAGGAGGAAGAAATTATGTAAGACTGCTAAAACAAATAAAAGTGGATTTGGAAAAGTAGAAGAACCTCCAACTTTTAATGTTGGGGAGAATAGCAACAGTGAAAATTAATATCTTACCAAAAAATACTCTTTTTATTCCAAATGATCCCTGTAAGGCTGGGAAAAGCTTTTTTTATGAACTGAATACAATAATATTAAAATTTATCTGGCAAGGAAAAAAAGCTAGAATAAAAGTGAAAATGCTACAAGAAGCAAAAGACAGTGGAGGAATTGGACTGCCAGACTGGAGGTTATATTACCAAGCAACTATTCTAACATGGCTTAAAGAATGGATAATGCTTAGAGATAAAAGACTACTGTACCTAGAGGGGCATGACCTGCAAATCGGTTGGCATGCCTTTCTGTGGTATAGAAAGAATAAAATAAATAGATACTTTGAAAACCATTTTATAAAAAATGCACTTCTTTCAGAATGGGAAAGAATAAAAGAAAAAAATTATATTAAGATACCTGAATGGCTTTCAACAATGGAAGATTTTGCTTACCCAAATTTAATTAACTAGGATAAAGTCATGACTTATAAAGATACATCTTAGATCTTACCTAGTGGCGCTGAGGGAGGCTAGGACTAACTACTATGCCTCACTCATCGCGTCATCAGATAATCGCCCTGCCGCCCTCTTCAGGGTGACCCGCTCCCTCCTTCAATTGGAGGGGGGGGGACCCCCTGGAGGGGAGGGCAGAGGATTTTGTGCAGTATCTGTATGACAAAGTCGCA
>NW_015387638.1:87120-105460 GCF_001527695.2 Protobothrops mucrosquamatus
AAGACATGGCTTTTTCAACAAGCGGGCCTGACCTAGGGTGAGTTTTAAATAGGGACAATTTTTAACGATTTTAAAGAGCCACAGCTACCAATATTTGGGTTTTAATTGGTTTTTAGTAGGGGAAATTTTTTTGTACGATGTTTTAATATGCTGTGAGCCGCCCTGAGTCCCATGGGGAGAAGGGCGGCATATAAATCCTGTAAAATAAAATAAAATAAATAAATAAATAAAATAAAATTTTGGATAATGAAGGAAAATTGAAAGACAGACAAGAATTACAAGAACAAGGTATTGATTTAGCATGGTGGCCATATCTGCAAATTCAAATGAGAAATGAAAAAGATGTTAAAACGGGTTTTTAAAAAGAGCAGGCAGACTTTGATGAGATACTGTTAAAAACAGATGAAAAGTTGATCAAGAAACTCTATAGATTTCTATTAAATTTAAAGATGGAGGAAGAACAAGCAAAATAAACAATGATAATATGGGCAAAGAATTTTGGACATACTATAGAATTAGAAGAGTGGCAAAAATTATGGGAAATAAATATTAAATTAACTAAAGCAGTACCATATAAAGAAAACCTATACATAATGTTTTAAGATGGCACATGACATCAGTGAGACTAGCGAAAATGTTTAAAAATACTTCAAACAATTGTTGGAAATGCAAACAAGGGCCAGATACTACTACTACTACTACTACTACTACTACTACTACTACTACTACTACTACTACTACTACTAATAATAATAATAATAATAATAATAATAATAATAATAATAACGATAAAGTTGGAAGGGACCTCAGAGGTCATCTAGTCCAACCTCCTGCTCAGGCAGGAAACCCTATACCACTAAAGCAAAAAGGTATTGGACTAAAATACATTTATGGTTGGAGAAGATGACTAAAAAACAAATAGACTTTAAACCAGAACTGTTTTTGTTAGGAATAATAGGAGCCAAGTATGAGAAAGATTGCAGGTATCTAATACTGCTTGTATTAACAGCAGCAAAAATTGTATTTGACCAATATTGGAAAAATGAAAACTTATCAACTGAAGAATTACTAATTAAGAAAATTCTAGAATGTGCAGAAATGGATAGATTGACTTTAGAGATTAAAGAGAAAGAAGACTCAGTCTATTTTAGAACATGGGATAACTTTTACCAATGGCTAGAAAAACGAGTCAGAGAGAAAGGAATGTGACATGTAATTTTGAATATATATTAGTAAGAAGAAAGCTACTGAGTGATTAATTCTTTTATGATAATTAACTACATCTATTATTCTTAGTTAAATACATGTACCCAGATAATATGCTATTTGCTACATATTGAAAATGTTACCTGGGAAAACCTCAACCACAAGCCTAACCCCAACCCAAACCCCAATCCTAATCCCGATCCCATTTTATCCCTAACCCTATTAAAACCAATAAAATTTATATTAGAAAAAGAAGAAAATTCTTAAAACAAAGATAAAGATGAAACCAGAAACTTTTTGGAGGGCTCAATGGATAAAGACTTGGGAAAAAAATTGGAACATATCTTATGTTGACAGCAGCAAAATGGACAAAATGCACAAAAATGGAAGGACATAATGATTCCCACTATGGACAAATGGCTACAGAAACTGATAGAGTTGGCACAAATAGACAAATTGACCATTATAATTAAAGAAAAGAATATAAGTATTTTTGTTTTCTACTTGGAGGCCACTTCTGGACTTTATGCTTGAGGTGGAAAAAAATGAAACTTTATTTTGGGTTTTACTGATTAGATTTATTTGTTGTCATAGAAATGGCTAGTTTATACTATTATGGAAAAGTAAAAAGTTTAGGTTCGATGTTAATACTTTATTCTACTGCAACAGACTGAGTCGGAAGTCAATGCTTTTTCTTTTCTTTTTCTGCTTCTCCTCCTTACTTTTCTTTCACTTTTCCCTCCCCATTGTGTCCTATTATTTGTTTTTGTATTTTTGTATTTTATTCTATAATCTAATAAAATGTTAAAATTTGGAAAAGAAATTAAATAAATAAATAAAAAAGCTAGTACAACCCAGGGTCTATAAAGGCTCAGCTATGGTTGACACCTTCACTCATCTACGACACTCAGACCTGCAAGATGACCTTTATCATGCAATTTCTTCATATGGAGAAGCTGTCCAATGGGAAACCTTTGACCTCTCCTTATTCTGTTGGACCAAGCTTGTCACTGGTCTGTTGGTCATCACTGTATCTAGAGATATTTAGTTCTCTTTTTTTCTCATCTGAGAGTCTGTTTTGTTATTAAACAGTTTTGTGGATAATATTTTTATGATAAGGGAAATATACAAAAAAAGTTACAGAACACACTTCTTTCCTCTGCCTTACTTTATTAAGTTCCACTGTCTCAAGATATTATAAACCAGCCACCTCTGTCCTTGTCAATCCTTTAAGGTAAACCAGATTAAGAAATGCTACCTTATTATTGCAAGGCATTGCCTCAGAAACTTGAAAACCTGTCAAAGTTTATCTCTGCCCCATGTTATACTAAACAAAATCAAGGTGGGTTATTTTGACTTTGTGTAGAATGTTTCCTTCAGTTTCCAGACTAAGCAATCTTTTCTGCTAGTTGTTTCTTAATCATTCTTTCGTATCTTCTCCAAGGTCATCTCTGAATTTTTTACAGTTAGTATTAGAAGCCAGTTAAGAAAAACCAGCTAAAAGCAATAAAATATAGTGATGCAAAATAGGAGAACTGATGGGTTTCGCACTGTTAAATATAAAAAATAACCTAATCACTTAGCTTTATATCCAAATAATTAGCATATATTTCAGGAATATTTCAATCCACATATTCCTGAAATTTATGCTTATTTGTTCATGTGCATCATCTGGTTCTTAGATACTTGAGATGGAACCTAGAAAATTACACATCAGAGTTAGGGTAGAGATGGTTTGTATCATTCCATTCCCATCACGTGGTACCCACGGAAGTCCTTTTTCCTATAACAAGTAACATTGCCAAAGTTTTCTATATTAATTGATTATGTTAAACAAAGAATGCCCCCCCCCAAAAAAAACATTGGCAGATAATAAACCCTCCCTGAGTTTGCTAGCCCTACATTTCTGCCACATACCTGCCATAGGGCCTTTAGCAGTCCTAGGCTGATACCAAAGAGTCTGAACTGAAAACTACTTAGTGACATCCTCCTCCCATAAGGTGTTAAGGAGAAGCCCACAGATGGAACAGATTCTCTACTTCAGATCTCTAGCAGGCTCCTTACTTCAGATTAGTATACTGAAAAATCACAATCAGGAATGTGATATTTTTCTCTGTGGGCTTGAACTAAAAAAAAACTTGATTCCATTTCTAGATAAAATGTTCCTAAAATAAATCTATATCATTCTAAGTTCATTCTGTCTAAAAACTTATTTAAATTCTTTCTTTTAGAAAAGGTAAGGGATAAATTTAGAGTTATAAATCTAATGCTAAGGCATAGACAATTTCTTGTTTTTTTAAGCCATACCTAAATTTAAATTAAGAAACAGTTTGGCCTTTTTCAGTTCTAGGGTGATATAATCTCCTTGCTGGCCTTCTCCGTGAAAGAGTACACCTTCACTTTCAATGGTTTTAAATTTCAAAGCGATGACATCTTTCAGCGTTTTCAATGTTTTCTTCTTGTGTCCAAATCTGTACGGTAATACAGCATGGCCATCAAAATTGATAACATCAGCCCCTAAAGAGGAAAATAAAATTATTGCTGAATAGTTATGTACTGCTTAGGCTAAGTAAAGCAAAATGTTATATATTTATATCAAGACAGGCAAGCAAATATTTAAGCAATGTGTGATCTGGTTTTTACATATTCAATTGACACATGGAAAACTGTACATCAGTTCATGCAGTTATAAGATAATCTCTCCTGATTATTTTTATTAACATATTATACAATAGTGACTTAACATATTGTTAAATGTATGGGCCTTTCTTCCTGCTAATGAGTTAATGAAGAGACATTTATTTCATCTTCTCATGATATTTTTTCTTCATTATTAATATGAAGTTCTGCCAAAAGATACACTTGATTGACTATTCAATGACTGCAAAATGTCATAGAAACTGGGCCTTGCCACCAACCTAAAATGCACCATGGAAATTATAAAGTAAACTTACAGAAAGAAATTGAAGTTCTCAAGACCATTGAAAAATATCTGTGTAAATACATTGAAAATGGCCACCATGTGGAGACATTCAAAAGTAGTTATTTGAGTACACCAAATCAGGATTATACACATTTTAAAATGGTCTTCACTGTTGCAATAGCTAAGGTATGCTTGAATGTAATTGAACACATATATAACATGCAGTATTAAACATGAAAATTTTTAGATTTGTCCCCAAGCATCAGAATGCTTGGCTGATTATTATAAAATGAACTACTTATATAACTTAAGACAAGTTGATTCCTACAATGATTCCTCAGCACAGCTTGTATGATCTTAACCAAGCTATTGAAATTTGGCAACAAAAATCCTTTTTTTTTTTTGCCTGTACAGTTTTTGAAAAGACAGAAGGGAAGGTGAAAGGATTAATAGAAGTCATAAATAAACATGGAACTGATACTATCAATAGACTAAATTTAAAATGATTTAATTGCAATTCCAGAATAAACTCCCAGTGCAAGTAAAGCAAATCTGCAAATCTGATGCTTTGATAACTGAATAATTTCTGTTAATTTTACTTTTGGTTGATTACATACAGAATTAAATTTCGCCATCAAGTCTACATATTGGTAATCATATTCA
Source organism: Protobothrops mucrosquamatus (assembly GCF_001527695.2). NCBI lineage: Eukaryota > Metazoa > Chordata > Lepidosauria > Squamata > Viperidae > Protobothrops > Protobothrops mucrosquamatus. The sequence continues at coordinate 91,913 of NW_015387638.1, forward strand.
CTAATTTAGGTGTGATAGAAGACTAAGTTGTTGTAAGATATTGATATTGCACTGTAATTAAATGTAAGTGGTGTAAGAAATTAAATTATAAACATTATTGAATATTGATAGAGCAATGAGTTTTCAGTATCACTTGTCCCACCTCTAGAACAAGCAAATCAAATCTGAAAGACCAAGTAAAAACAGCAGCTCCCAGTGTGCTTTCAGCTGGATTCAAGGTATGGTTGTCAGTTATAAAACTTCCTTGGCATGGGGCCACCTCTCTCCAGTTCTTTCTATGCATCGCAGGAGATGTATACTCCATGTCCCTTCAATTAAAGTGTGCCATTTTATGGAACCTTGGAAGTGTATCTTTTCTGACATATGTCTATCTTCTAGAACACCATCCCCTGCCATTCCCTTGCCCTGTATAAAACCTAATGATTGTTTGCAAGTTACTCAGTCCTCATTTTATCCTCCATACAGGCATTCTGGGAAATACTATTGGCTGCAAGGGAGTAATGGCTTAAAGTCATTTGGAGAGTTTCACAGCCAAATCTTTCTCGTTCATTCAAATATATATCAATATTCCCATATTTCTATATACAATATTATTCAAACCTACATTAGTAATTCTTCCTGAATCATTATCATTAATAAGAAGAGGTAGAAGAAACATGAAGTGAGAAGAAAGAGAAAAGAGATAAGATTTGGATCCTGGTGAAATTGGAGGAGAAGGAAGAAAATAGGAAAGCTTGATTGTAATGTGGGGAAGGAAGAGAGTAGCTTTATTTTTTGGTTATTATTAGATTTCCATGCAGATTCAGTGTTCTTATTCTACAAACAGAATTGTCAGGAAGTATTGGACATATGTTAACCTTACCTTATGTAAGCAACACAAATAATACATAAATATATCCATCTGTTGCTTTATACTCCAAGGACATAATGAGGTTTACTGATTGCAATTTGTTTTACAGCAAACAAAATAACAAAATGCCTTGCAATATAAAATAACTCTTACCTTGAAAAGACAGCCTATGCTATTTCATATCATACATTAAGAAGAGAAATCAGTTAATAAATCAATATAACACTTAAATTTTCTACTTGTAACATATGTTATGCAGATGAACTAAAACAAGGCCCAACAGATTACTTAGGTTTATCTCACAATAATTAATAGCATAATGTTCATTGAATGCTTTTTAAAAAGCAATAAATTCCTGAGAAAAGGTTACTGTTCTGTTTTCGATGTAAAGGCATTGAGACGAGGCAGGAGTAACAACAGTCTTCTCTTTATTTTAATCTCCAACAGAACTAACACAAAATGGTGTGGATTCCTTTTATACCCCTTTGCAGGGACAGTATCAACCAATCAATACAACGGATTCTCCCGGTTTGCGAATGGGCAATAGGCTGGAGACAGCCTGTCTGGTCCCGGGCATCCACATGGTCACTCAGCAGGCCCAAAACATAACACCCCTCCCCCTTATTTCAAAACATAGTACTTAATATTTTACAATACTACAAATCTAATACCTTGTCAATTCTTTATTCACAACACAATGATATTCACTATTGTGCATTACTATAAATTGAACACTTGTTCTTTTGAGCATGTTCTGATTTCTAAGTACCCCTAAACCTGCCCACCTCCTGACAGGAATCTTACATAGTCCTGTAAGTGCTTGGGTGGACCTCTGGCTCACTCTGACCTTGTTGGAGCGGTTGTGATTGCCTGGCCTGCAAGCTCGCCTGCCAGGCTTGGCAGACCAGGTCTTTGATGCCCCCTAGACTCAGGCGACCTTCCATCCTGCTGACTGGCCGGATCCTGTAAACCCAGACCAGAGTTCCTTGGTGGGGTGGGATTCCCCAAGTCCACAATGGACCCCTCTTGGGAGCACTGTCCCATGAGCCCAAGACCAGCAGATGGAATGGCCTGAACAGCCGGTTGCGAGCAATGTCCCATGGACCGGGTGTCTGTGCCAGAGTCAGGAGCCGCCTCATTGTCACAACCCCTTACTGGTGCCTGTGAAGTTCCGCTTTCGCAGAGAGACTGCGGTCCACGATTGTAATCGTGGTCCTCCCCCCCCAAGAGCAGAGTCAGGAGCAGATGTGTGGCTTGGAAGCCTCCAGCGCAGTTGGTCAATGTGTCGATGTAACACACGACCATCATCCAAGGCCACTTCATATGACAGCGGCCCAGTGACTTTGCAGAACACTGCTGTCACCCAGAGATGTCCAGGTCCATAGTTCCTTGCCCAGACCGGATCGCCCACCTGTAGTCTCCTAGGTGCCCGCAGCTGTGACACCTGTGCAGCCACCTGGTCTGGGTGCAACCTGTCCAGTTTTGTAATGAGTCTGCGATCCCAGCAGAGTTCAGTGGGCTCTTTCTAGTGGCTGTGCAAAGTGGGGTGTGGTGGCAAAAAAAAAAGTCAGCTAACCTATGATGCCAGCTTCCGTGAATGATCCTCTTTAAAGCATCTTTGGTTGTGCGCACTATACACTCAGCCTCGCTGTTGGATGCTGGATGAAACGATGCAGATGTGACATGACGGATCATGTTGGCCTGTAGAAAAGCCTGAAACTCAGAAGAAGTGAATTGGGGTCCATTGTCAGAGACAAGGACATCTGGAAGCCCTTGAGAGGCAAAGATTCTTCTCAACACCTGGATGGTCCTGGCAGTAGTAGTGGAGGAGATTGGAATGACCTCTAGCCACTTGGAATGGCTATCCACGAGGAGAAGGAAGAATTGCCCCTGAAAGGGGCCAGCGTAGTTGATATGAACCCTCAACCAAGGGGCATGTGTCTCCTCCCACCTATGTACAGAAGCCTGAGGCATTTCAGGCCTAGACTGTTGGTAAACACTGCACCCGTGGACCTGAGCCTCGATCTCTTTATCGAGCCCAGGCCACTAAAGATGGCTGTGCACAAGCACCTTCATCCGGACAATTCTCGGATGTCCCTCATGCAGAGAGAGCAAGACTCTAGTCCTCAATAAGGCTTAGATCACTACCCTGCTACCCCATAGGACACAACCCTTGAAGGTGGATAGCTCGGACTTCCTCTTCCAGAAACTCTGGAACTCTGTGCCAGGACATGTGTCAGGCCATCCTGACAGCATCCATGTCAACATGCGTGTTAGCGTGTGATCAGTGGCTGTTTCTGCAGCCACATCCCTAGCATTGAGGGGAAACTCAGGCAAATCCTGAATGGAAAGTATGTGATTAGCTGGAGCAGGATCTGACTCTACTAGCTGTAGAGGTAGTCTGCTGAGGCCATCTGCATGGCCCATTTCTTTGCCTGGTTTGTGAACCAGTGAGTAGTCATATGCAGAAAGAAAAATTGACCATCTCAGCATTCTAGGAGAGATTATGTGTGGGGTTTGCTTGTTGGTAGTAAACAACCCCAGCAGTGGCTTATGGTCTGTAAAGACCGTGAAATGGCGACCATATAAAAAGTCATGGAAATTTTATGCCAGCCACTATGGCCAAGGCTTCTCTATCTATCTGCGGGTAATTACGCTCAGCAGGTGATAGAGTCCTAGAATAGTAAGCTACAGGGACTTGTATTCCATCAGCCTTTAAGTGACTTAACAGAGCCCCAATCCCATAAGGGGATGCATCACAGGCTATGCACACAGGCAGTTGCTCATTGAAATGTGCTAGAACCACATTTGAAGACAGCAAGGTCTTGACCTCTGCAAAGCTCCTTTCATGGACTTTTGTCCACTGCCATGGAGCCTGTTTATCCAAGAGCCAGTGTAACAGCTCAGCCAATGCAGCCTTGTGAGGGAGGAATGAAGTTTAACAGTCCCAGAAAAGCCTGAAGTTCGTTCTTCAACTTGGGACTTGGGGCCTGCTGAATTGCTTTGAGCTTGGATTCCGCAGGATGGATGCCTTCAGCATCAATACGGAATCTCAGAAACTCTGTAGAGGTGACTCCAATTTTACATTTGTCTTGCTTTAGCTTCAGTCCCGCTTGGCGGAAATGCAGCAAGACGGCCCAAAGCCTTTCAGCCAGATTTTCAGATGATTCCCCAGCGATGAGGACATCATCGAAGTAAGGGCAAACTCCTGGAATATTGAGGAGCATTCGCTCCATCACGCTTTGGAAAATGCCAGTGGCTATGTTAACCCCGAACTGTAGCCTTTTAACCTTAAATGCATTGGAACTGACCTGTCCCTGATCTCTATGTATTGACTACTACTTCTGTACATCTATTCATGCATATTTACCCTCAGATAATCATATTTTCTGACAAAATAGAATGTACAGGTGACACACTGAGATCATGCTCTGGAGCCCTGTCTTCCAAACCAATGAATTACCTGAGGATGTTAACAGCAATCCTGGCAACTAGACAACAATAGTAATATCTTCCAATGCATTGTTCTATTCCAATGCTACTGAATGGCATGGTAAACATATGCACAATATATCCATATATAATACCCTCATGTATAATATAGTAGGTACATATATTGTAGATTTGCTTATTTTTTATACAAGTTTTATTGTTTTATCAATGTATAAAATACAAAGAAAAATAGAAATAGGAAATTAAGGGAAGAAAAAAGAAGGGGGAAAAGAAAATATGAGGTACAAGGGAAGAAAGAAAAAGACATTGACTTCCGACTCTTTATAGCACAGTATAAGATAACAATATTGCAACTTCAACTTTTTACTTTTACACATTAGTATATAACTACCCATTTCTATAACAGCAAATCTATCTAATCAGCAAAACCAAAGTCAAAGATTCATTTTTTTCATCACAAGCACAAAATTGAGAAGTGATCTCCAAATAAAAAAAAATAGATATATTATCCTCTTTGATTAGAACCTATTTAACCATTTCTGTTTTATCTTCCTTGCTGTTGAAATAATATGTATTTCTATTTGCACTTAATAATCTTTATAAACTATCATCATTTATATTAACAAAATTCACTGTATTCTTTTAGATTCTTTAACCTTAAAGAGAAAAATACTTTTTTAAAATCTATTTTAAAACACCAAAACATTTAAAACATTTCTTTTGAAACATTTCTAAAATTAAAACATTCTAATACATCTTTTTTAAAAAACTTCCTCTTAGCATACATACTTTAAAGCAGTGGTTCTTAACCTTTTTGAACGAATCGCCCCCTTGAGCCAATGAGGAAGTTGTCATCGCCCCCCTCCCCCAACATAACCTCTCAGTCACAACTTTGCAATACTGCAGACCTCTTAAAATGTGAAATAAATTTATATAAACTTTCATTTCTCTCCCCCAGAATAAAGTTAATAATTTTGTGGATGTGAGGGCTGGGCAAGGTTTGAATATTCAGAGACTTTTAATAATTACATTTTAATCTATATATCACAGGGTAGTCAAGCTACGTAGAACCACAACTGCTAGCTTGAAATGAGTGAAAATAAGAGATTTTCAGGGGGAGTGCTGGCTGTGTTTTCACTGTGCCTTTAGAGCAGACTGGGTGGGTGGTCAAATCTTTCCTCTCCCTCCCTCCCCCTTCTTTCTCCAGGTGAGGAGAGAAAGAGAGAGGGAGAGAGAGGCACTTGCGCTTCCTCTCTCTTTCTCTCTCTCTCTTTTTCTCTTTCCCCTCTCCCTCTCTCTTTNCTGGCCTGCTCAGCAGAGGCTCTGGCAGGCTGCTCCCAGCGGGGATTCCAGGCTTCCCCGTGCGGTTCCCCGACCACGTGTACCTCGGACGGGGCCAGCCAGGGAAAGGGACTTCCTGGCCGCGCTTCTCCCAGAGGGCGGGGCGCCCGGGCACAGGGCCAATCAGGAGCCCTGCGAGGGGGCAAATCCGCATGAGAGAGAAAGAGAGAGAGAAGCACAAGTGCCTCTCTCTGTCTCTCTCTACAAATGGCGGAGGACGCTCGGAGCTGCAGGGGAAGGCTCAAAAGTGTCCCTAAAACATCTCACTCCATCGCCCCCCTATCGCCCCCTTTTCGTTCCATTGCCCCCACGCCACCCCTTTTCGTTCCATCGCCCCCCTGAAAAATGAAATCACCCCCTGGGGCGCGGTACCGCCCAGGTTAAGAACCACTGCTTTAAAGTTCCCTTTCAGACCAATAAAATTCCAACTAACTCGAATTAACTCCTTAAATTTAGATCCAAGTTACCTTCATAGAATATTTTTTTTTATTGTACACATCCCTTTTAATGGTCTAGATTTTTCTTTAAGCTAATACATCTTTTTCTTTAAGTTTCTTTTAACATATTTTCAAATATGCTTTCGATAATACTTTACAAACTTTAGGAATTAATTAAGCATTATATATAAAGGAAAAAAATACATTTTCAAACTTTAGATTAAGACTTTTTTTCAATTACAAATATCAAACCGATGAAAATACATCTTAATTCCAATTGACTCATTAAGTTTAAGTCACTCCTTCCAGCTTGTCTTCATGTACTAAAATATTTTTCTTCCCTGGAATGTCTGTCAAGCAGCTATAAGCTTCTCTTTTTCTCAAGGATTTCTCAACATCGTTAATGTCCTTGAGGAAAAAGTCCCAAACTTGTCTTTTCAGAAGTTGCAAATTTTCTTGGAGCTCTTCTTTCAATTGTGTTGAGAGTCTTCTATTTAAACCATCATAATAAAAATTGGGGTCAGGTTTATATTCCAAAATTACAGTTGACTCCTCTGCATTGTCAAATACTTGTGAAATTGCCTCTGTCGTTTGGTAACTTTCTAGACATATTTACATCTCTGAAGTGGTTTGAATAATCTTTTTAACATTCTTGGAGCAAGGCTGTTCTATGAGATGATGGATTTTATTTAAAGATTTTTCAAATACATCTCTAATAATTTGCTCCTCCATCTTCTTAACTCTCTCTTTAGTCAAAGAATAGCTTTATTGTAAATCACTTAAGAATTGCTGACCAATCAGGAATCATAAAAATAGGAAAGTTTTAGTTTTAGCCACCCATAGCAAAGCAGACTAAGCTACAAATTACTAAAATTATAAACTAAAACCATAACTTTCTGCTCTTATATTTCTCCATCATTTTTTAAAAAAAAGATAGCTCAACTTCTATATTTTAGCTTGTCTTAGCAGCCTTCTTCCTTGTTGTTTAATAAAAAGAAATCCCCAAAATGATGCAGGTCTTCAAAAAGGAATAATAGGCTGTTGCTAAGAAAGCTTCTTTTAGCTTAATAAAAATTAATAGTTCTTAAAAATTAAGACGTGAAAGGCACAACTTATTATCCATTTGAAAAATAAATTCCAAAACTGCTTCTTCAACCATGACTTGATTGCAGCCTCATCCCCCAGCTTTCAGCACACAAGCTACTTTGAAGCATAGCTCCTGAAGCTACTTGCAGACCTGTTGCTGTATTAGAGGATCTTGAGGGGTAATTCTAGGATTTTCCATAACCCAGGAGAGTCATATAAACTAAAGGAAAGCCAGTTCCTTCTGTTGATAGTTGAAGAATCTACATTTCAGAGAAAAACCCCTTGAGGATCCTTCCCTGGGTGTGTAGTAAGTTGGCCATCTTTCACCGGAAGTGATATTGTAGATTTGCTTATAAGGAACTTGGAACCTCTGGACTCCATCCACGGTTGCTTTAGATAGTGAGATGGAAAAGATTCCCATTTAATAAATGAATAAAAATAAATCTCCTTACTAACCACAAAAAAGAAAATATTTGAATGATACTTTTAATACAAATCCAGCTTATAATTATTGTTATCTCAATCAGATTTGCACTAATTTAAAATTTTAAGTGGTTAAAAACCTTTCAGTCTGCTTATTGAAAATGGAGTTTCTAGTTTAGATATCAGAAAGACAATCCATATAAAAGAAAGCAGTAAAATCTTTACCCCTAGGGGTTCTATTTTGAATTATTTCTTACCGTAGAATTTAATTTTCATTCTTAATTTTAAAAGTTTCAAATATAAGAGCTAAAATAGAATAAGTTCTGAAATATTCCCAAAATTAAATACAGAATAAATTATATGAGATATTATATGAGATATTAATGTTGATATCATTAATTGTCATTAATTTGTTATACTAATATTGTCCAAAAATCTTAAAGTACTAAATTGTCTAGATAATTGATAGTATGTTAAAAAGGATTATTTTCATCTGCAGAAGGAATATGGTGTAATCATTCTTGAAAAATAATATTTATCTCAGCTAACACTATGATGTTAGTGATGAGTTTTTAAAACTTAAATACAAATTCTTCCAGCATTCTTTAATTTCATGTCATATGCTTTTAAACATGGGAACCATAAACTTCCAGAGATAATGAAATATTGTAAGCATCCACAAATCAAATACTCCAGCTTATGTAATAACCATATTCTGACTGATAACACTGCAGAGATGACCTTTTAAATGACTCTTCTAGTTTATCCTTTTAACCAGTTATACCCTGGAGATGAATTTAACAACAAAAAAAATTGGCATCACCTCTTTAACTTTTTCAATTCTTAGTCCACATAAGGGACACTTGGAAGGTGAAGGAGTAAAGGAAGTAGTGCAGTTTGATAAATATTGCAGGTGTGTAATAGCACTATTATTTTTTAAAATAATAGGGTTAACAAAAACTGTTTTATTTAAAAAATATTATACATGTACTTATATAAACATCTAACCTTCTCCCCAAATTCCCTAAATTAAAAAAATGAAATTTTGATCCTAGCTGCAATTTGCTTTAGCATCTGCATCCCACCTCTTACACCATTTTACTAGTTTCTAGTACAGTGGTTCTCAACCTTTTTAATGCCACGACCCCAACTGGTCATAATTCGAGGACTAAACCGGTCGTAAGTCGAGGACTAAACCAGTCGTAAGTCGAGGACTACCCAACCAGTCGTAAATTGAGGACTTTCCCTGCCCAGGAGCGCAGCACATGCATGGTTCCACCCCCTGCGCCGGCCGAGGCATAGCTGGCAAGTGGCAGAGACGGAGCAGGCCGACCACCAGCTGGCCCAGCCCAAGGGAGGTAAGGCACCCGCCGGAAAAGGGGAAAAAATGGCGGACAAAAAAAATGGACAGAAAAAATGGCGGACAGCCTTGCTTGGCGACCCCCATGAAATGGTCGATCGACCCCAAATGGGGTCCCGACCCACAGGTTGAGAACCACTGTTCTAGTATCAGCTGCTTTTCCTGATTTCATTAGTAAAGAAACTTCAATTCTTTAGTTTTGTTCTCTAAATGAATTAACAAATGAAGACTACAGTGCTATGGTTTCTGAAGGATACAGAGAATATATGAAAATCACTTTGCCCTTGTGATCCCTATGGAAATCTTCAAAACTCTTCCCTCTCCAAAACTAATTCTAATATCTGAAAAGGAGAAAGGGAACAAATTGGAGCAGAGCACAATGCATGCTTTAAAACTGAATAATGAAAATCATGCAAAGTCAGTTTCAAAGAGTTTTTAAGATGCTTTAAGGCAGGGGTGTCAAACTGCCAGCCCGCGGGTCAGATGCGTCATAGCGAAACTGTGCCCACTCCATTGCCTGCAATTGAAAAAAGGCATGATACGTCGTGACATGTCACATGATGTTGCGAATTTGACACCCCTGCTTTAAGGTAAGAAACACATATGTCTTCATTCATTTCCATTCTGCTGGCTGTATCTGATGCAATGCTGGATACTTTGAACTTGTTGATATTTAAATACTCTGCTCTTTATTTTTTCCCTTCATCTTCTACCTTAGAATTTATCTATATTTTATATATTAGAATTTAATATATAAATATTAGAATATATTTTATATATTAGAATTTAATATATAAATATATATTAAATATATTTTAATATATAAATATATATTTATATATATAATATATAAAACTTAGAATTTATCTATATTTTATATATTATAAAGTAGGATGAACAAATATTGTTTTATTTAATTAATACAGGAATATCCACCCAGAGCACACAAATTAACTTCTGAAATGTTTTTTTATAGTTTCTAATATTTGTTCCACCAAATTTCAGTAGCAAGCCACCAAGAAGTAAAAGTGCATTTTTGATTATTATGCTAAATTAACTAAAATGTAATAAAAAGATGGAATAAAAAGCCCTGACATTTATAGAAGGATGGAAGGAAGATCAATTCTTGATGCCTTGATGGATACCAAATGCCAGGGACACAGTCAAGCATATGATGTGCATCCTTAATCAGCAATTATTGATTTAAAGTCCCAAATGTGGCAATAGTCATAAGTACATAAGAGTTAATGTTTCGATTTCTCAAATGTATCTCCAGCAGGAAGGCAATTACATACATATGATTATAAAACATTATAAGATGTTCAGTATACACCACCTAAAGTTTGTTGTATTAAGATAAAAAGAAAACCGATTTCACATTATAGAATACAATTTTCCACTGATTCTCCAGAGTAGACATCCAAGCTCATTTGAGAGGTCATTCAATTTATTAATGTCAATGTCATAATCTTCTTTGACTATAAACAAAAAATATTGATTTAGAAGCAACAATTAATTCTTCCCAAACCTCATTTTATTGTGAAATTTTAGATGCAGCAATAGAATCAAGATTAAGTATCCTGAAGAATAAATGCAAAAAAAACCTTCTACCTCTGTATAGCCATAAAAAGCTTTAAAAATAGCCACACAGATCCAAAGTAAGATCCAGTGAAACCAACCTCAACTCTAAATATTTAATCACAATTTTTAATACAAAATTATCCAAGAATGTAAGCTTTTCTTGCATTAAAAGATCAAATTTATGTTTGCAATGTAATTCCCAAAGGAATATATTGTTAAATATAACTAATGAGAAATGACAGGAAATATGTTTTCCTAGTATATTTTGGTGGGAAAAGCTAGTTAATGAAAAACTAAATTATAAGCCTTGTTTCAGTTTCATATCTAACTTCTCAAGTGTATGCAAACATCAGCAAAATCTCATTTTGCTCATTTAGAACATAGCACATAAAATAATAGCGCTGGAAGGAGTCTCGGAGGTCTTCTAGTCCAATTCTTGAGCAGGGGACCCTATACCATTTCAGACAAATGGTTGTTGAATCTCTTTTTGAAAGCCTCCAGCGATGAAGCACCCTCAACTTCTGAAGGCAAGCTAGTGCATTGGTTGATTGCTCTCGCCATTAGGAAATTTATCCTTAGTTCTAGATTGCTTCTCTCCTTGGTTTGTTTCCAACCATTTTTTTTGTCTTGTCTTTTGGTGCTTTGGAAAATAGTTTGACCCCCTCATCTTTATAGGAGCCCCTCAAATATTGGAACAGTACTATCATGTCACCCCTAGTCCTTGGCTGTGAAATGTAATGAATATACAATGAATTATATGTGACATATCCATATTTTCTTCAAGGAGTGTGTAGCTCTGATGTGGTCTTTGTTGAATAGCTGATGAGATCATGATATTTTCTGGGGATAAGTGAACATCTGAAAACATTTGTACAAAAAACCTTTGACAACCCAAATGATGTTACGAGCTATGCATATATTATAATACTTAACTATTGTTTTGCAGATAAATTATCTTATGAAATGTATACACATAAAATTCCCTTGTGCATTTAATTTCAAAAGATATTTTAAACTACAGCTTCTTATGATACAATGCTGGCACTCTCTTGAAAACAAATATATTTATCGAATAGTAAAGTATTATTGCATCTAGCCTAAATCTCTGTTTGAACTTACTTCTCATATACTATCTCATCCAGCCCTTAATAAATGTGAAAACATTCAATACATTTAATAGTATTATGTTAAAATCTACACAACTGACTTATAAAATTAAATATTTATTTTTGGCATATAAAGTCATCTAACTTACAAACAATAATTCTAGGCAGCCTACAAATATACCCATGACATATAACATACAAACTATATAGTCAAATTTGGGATAACAACTAATTCCTTTTCTAATTCAAATGCATAGGAAAAGAGCCAGGTCTACACAGCTGTGTGAAAGGAGTTGGGGACACCCACGTCTCAGGGGAGCAGACAACTCTTCCCAAAGGGCAAGCTCAACAAAGAAGGCACATCTTATAAGATAATACTCCTTTAAAGAGAGGGCTTGGAGCATGCTCAACCCTTTGGCCTACAGGCAATGAGAGACATGTGGTCACACAAGTAATATGGTCCTGTGCTAAGCAGGATTTTATAAGTTATAATCATTATCTTGAATTATCACTTATTGAGAGCCAATATTACATTGGTGAACTTTGGCACTCTACTATCTACTGCACATAGATAAGCTATGCAAGACAAGCTAACTTATTTTGTTGGGATGGAAAGGAGGGGAGCATAATGAGTGCAAGAGTAGAAAAGAGAACATCTATGTAGAAAGTAAACATAAGGTCAGTCAAAAAGGGCTCAAATGTCTATACACCAATGCACAGAGTATGAAAAATAAACCAGGTGAATTAGAAATTTAAGTAAATGAGGACAGATTTGATATTGTTGCCATTACGGAAACTAGGTGAGAGGAAACCCACAAATGGAATATACAGCTAGAGAGATTTAAATTACTTGAAAGAAATAGACCAAATAAAAGAGGAGGTGGAGTTGCACTATGCATAAGAAATAACTACATCTCTACAGAATAGGGCACAACAATGATAAAAACTGTATTGAAAGCATTTGGGTCAATATAAAAGGGGGTAAAAATGGCATTGCCATAGGTGTAACCTATAGACCAACAAACTAAACAGAGGAAATAGATGAATTTTTTGCTAGTCAGTTAACTAAGATATATAGGAAGCACATCACAATAGTAATGGGGGACTTTAACTACCCTGACATCAACTGGGAGACAAATTGTGCACCAAGTGGAAGATCAAACAGGTTCCTGACAAACCTAGCAAACAACTTTGTCTCCCGAAAAGGGAAGAGAAGTAGGGGATTAGCCATATTGGACTTAATTCTCACTAACAGAGATGAAACAATAGAAAGTGTTGAAGCTACAGGAATCTTAGGGGAGAGTGATCATGCAATATTGGAATTCAACATTATGCCAGCACAAACATTAGAAGTAGTCAAATTAGACTCTTGGACTTTAAGAGGGCTAATTTCAAAAAACTTTGAGAGAGCTTGGGAAGGATTCCATGGATGAGAATCCTCAAGGGGAAAACAACCCAATAAGATTGGGAAACTTTGAAAAGCAAGATTATAAAAGCCATATCTAATACAATACCAATGAAGAAGAAAAATAACAGTTGTCAAAAAGAAACCACCATGGCTGCATAAATAACTCCGATAAATTGAAGGACAAAAAGGACAAGTATAAAAAGTGGAAAGAGGGGCACATAATTAATAATAATAATAATAATAATAATAATAATTTAATTTGTACCCCGCCCTTCTCCTCACCGGACTCAGGGCGGCTAACAGGCTTATAAAACCACAGTACAATAAATATCCATTAAAACCAAATTAAAAGAAAATATTTGAAGCGGCCAATCGTTAAAATTAACCTTTAAAATACCCTTAAAAACCCCACTAAAATTCCCTAGGCCAGACCCGCTTGTTGAAAAAGCCATGTCTTTAGGGCGCGGCGGAAGGAGGGGAGATCCGGGATCACCCGGATCTCT
>NW_015387638.1:107418-112591 GCF_001527695.2 Protobothrops mucrosquamatus
ATACGGAGGAGATGGATTGTTTAAGTTTAGAGTTTGGAGTTAGAGATATTAATATTTGTTTACTTGTATTTGAATATTAGCCTAGGTTTGGTTTGGGAAGTCCGGGGGGTGGGGGGATGGGATATAACATTGTGTAATATCTGTGATGTATTTCTTTTTTTTATGATGAAAACAATAAAATTTTATATTAAAAAAAAAATAAAAAACAAGAAAAAAGTCAAGGAAATGATTGGTCCATTAATGGGAGAAAGTGGCAAGAAAGTGACAAACAACAGGGAGAAAGCACAACTCCTTAATTTGTTTTTTGTATCTGTCTTTACATAAAAGGAAAAAACAGCCGAACCTATCAAAAACAGTACCATAAAACAGATTTGGAATATAAGTTAAAATAAGCAAGATAATGGTACTGTAAGAGAGCATCTGTCCATCCTAGAGAAGTTCAAATCACCAGGACCAGATGGATTACACCACAAGCTTCTGAAGGAATTGGCATATGTGATCTCAGAACCACTGAACTACATCCTGGAGCACTGGGGAAGTACCAGAGGACTGGAAAAGAGCTGATGTAGTTCCCATCTTCAAAAAAAGGGGAAAATAGATCCATGAAACTACAGACCTATCAGCCTGACCTCAATACCTGGGAAGATTCTGGAAAAGATCGTCAAGCAATGAATCAGCAAATACCTAGAGGCAAACAAAGTCATTACCAAAAACCAACATGGGATTGTTAAAAACAGATCGTGCTAGAAAAATCTTACACATTATTAGACAAGTTGTATTTTGGAGGATTAATTTTCTTATTGAACAACTACTGTGTCTTGGTCAATCCAAAATATTAATAAACCACAAACCTGAATATTTAAGAAAGTAAAAATGAGGTTTTGGCTTTCTTAGGAGAATATCTATGTGTGCACAGTTATTGGGCAACTATTAGTGTACAGAATTAGTATGCAACTAAGTGAAAAATGAGAATTTGCTCATCTCATTTATTTGCATCTGTTAAAGTGAGAATAATAAACAAACAACTCAAAATGTACAAATAAAGATTTCTGACATTTCAACAACAACAAAATCAGTGACCAATATAGCCACCTTCTTTTCAATAACAGACATAAGCCTTCCATTCATGGAGTCTGTCAGTTTCTTGATCTGTTGATGATCAACATTTTGTGCAGCAACAACTACAGCCTCCCAGACACTGTACAGAGAGGTGTACTGTTTTCCTTTACCATAAATCTCTCATTTAAGAAGGGCCCTCAAGTTCTCAATAGGGTTTAGGTCAGGTGAGGAAGGGGTGCGTGTCATTATTCTTTCATCTTTAAGGCCTTTATTGGCTAGTCAGGCAGTGAAGCATTTCAATGCATGTGATGGAGCATTGTCCTAAATAAAAATCCTGGTCTTCTTGAAAAATGCAGACATTTTCCTGTACCACTGCTTGAAGAAAGTGTCTTCTAAAAACTGGCAGTAGGTTTGGGAGTTGATTTTGAGTCCATCTTCAATCCAGAAAGGTCCAACTAGCTCATCTTTAATAATACCAGCCCATACCAGTACCCTACCTCCACCTTGTTGACATCTGAGTTGAAGTGCTCTGTGCCCATTACTGATCCAACCACAGGCCCATCCATCTGATCCATCAAGAGTCACTCCCATCTCATCAGTCCATAAAACCTTTTGAAAAAAATCTGTCTTCAGATATTTCTTGGCCCAGTCTTCCCATTTTAACTTATGTGTCTTGTTCAGTGGTGGTCAGGTTTCAGCTTTCCTTACCTTAGCCATGTCTCTGAGCACTGAATACCTTGTACTTCTGGGCAGGTAGGTTGCAGTTCTGGAATATGACAGCACTGAAGGATAATGGGTTCCTGCTAGCTTCATGTTTGATTCTTCTAAAATCTTTGGCAGTTAATGTGTGTCTTTTTTTCTCAACATATTACTTGCAACCCTCTTGACTATTTGCAACAAAATGTTTGACCTGTCTGTGATCACACCCCAATATCTTAGCAATTTCAAGAGTGCTGTATCTGTCTGAAAGACTTTTTACATTTTTTTTATTTTTCACAGTCAAATTTCTTTTTTGGCCCATTTTGCCTGATGAAAAGAAGCTGCCTAATAATTATGCACATCTTGATATTGAGTGTTGATCTATGTTCCAATATCTCAGGAGTTGCCACAAAGAAGAGGGAGTCAAGCTATTCTCTAAAGCTTCTGGATGCAAGATAAGAAACAATGTATGGAAACTAATCAAGGAGAGAAGCAACCTAGAACTAAGGAGAAATTTCCTGACAGTTAGAACAATTAATCAGTGGAACAACTTGCCTTCAGAAGTTGTGAATGCTCCAACACTGGAAGTTTTAAAGAAGAGATTGGACAATCATTTGTCTGAAATGGTAATGAATTTCCTTCCTGAGCAGGGGGCTGGACTAGAAGACCTCCAAGGCCCCTTCCAACTCTATTCTATTCTATTCTATTCTATTCTATTCTATTCTATTCTATTCTATTCTATTCTATTCTATTCTATTCTGAATGAAGGAAAGCCTGTAGTAAGTAAAAAGGAGGAACATGCTGCAGATACCCATGATAATAACAATTTAGAATACAAGTACAGCACTTACAAGTATAGATGTTGGTTGTATGTAATGTATGAGCAGAAAATTTAAAAAATACATTATGATAAACTCTAAAAAGAAAATACATTTTTACAGAACATTCAATATGCATAATGATGAAGATTAATGCAATTACCAAGCAAAGTGAAAAGTTCAGACTTCTGGTTTGCCGACGTGGCTGCCATGGACATCTGGAAGGTGAGCTCCGTCTTCCACGTCCAGTTTTGCATCACTGGGGGACCCAGGAAAGGGTCAAAAGTCACTCTCTAGGGGCGACTAGCAAGGAGGGGATCCCTGCTTGATCGTGGGAGGGCGGTAGCCCTGCCACTCGATCTGGGGCAGCCCTCCAAACTGGTGGACGAAAGACCTGCTATAGAAATATGGCTCGTCACTAGGCTGCAGATATCCGAAGTCACATTTACTACCAGGCAACAATAAAGCAGTGCAGATGAGACTGGGTGAAATCTACCTCTCTTAAATCCTAACTATTTTTTCTACTTGCAAAAGCTGCTTAAAGTACTTTCCCCCCTGTGGATAGGGAAAGGAGATTTTACCCCTCCCTCCAGAAATAGCAGTGACTGACTATCCAGGGGAGTTTCAAACGTTGCAAGAATAACTTGATCCTAATTGGAATTTTACTTTTTAAAGTTTGTGGATTAAAAGAATTTCTATCCTTACTGAAGATCTGGATTTTTATTTATAAAAAAGAAGCAAAATTGAAAAGATTATAAGAATTTGGGACTTAAAAGAAACCTTTGAATGGTAGAGGTGACATCTTGTGGCTAAACCTGACATTACAATTTGTTATTCCTTCAAAGAGACTTGGCCAGTAGCCCAGACAGTAGATAAGAGCTATGTAACCTTGAACTCAGTGACAATTTTTTTCCCTGTATTCTCTGATTGTAAACCTTTTTACCTAATACACTACAAAGAGAATATGGATGAAGGCCAGGAACAGATTCTTTTTATGTTGAAAGCAATCCATCAAACTATCCTAACAGCTACTGATGAAATAAGAGGTTACAGAAAAGAACAAGATGTCAGCTCAGAGACATGAACTCAAACTTTGACTACAACTAAAAAATCAACTACACAGAATACAACAGAAAAAATGGAATAATTAAACATTATGACATAAGACTCAACTGATCAACAAATACAGTCAATGGAAAATCCAGAAAAGGGACTGACAATATGGAAAAGAGAAAAGACTTTCTACATAAATCAGAAGAAACCTGAGGATCAAGAAGAAGAATAAACTGAAGAGAAGATAAACAGTTCAGGACAACTACGTCGAGATGGAAAAATAGAGAGACGATTTGTTAGTCCTTTCAAAAAAATGGCGACCAGATGGTTTTTTCTACATCAAACAATATACATAACAATACAGGGAGATTTATTTGATGACTCAAAAGCACAGACATGGAAGACAATTTGGCAAAGAAAGCTAGAATAAGACTGAAGAAAATTGGGGTTTTGACCTACTAGTGAGAATTAAAATAGAATATATTCAAATAGATAAAATGTGTACTTTGAATACTAGATATTGTAATGAGTGAAGATAAAGAAAACTTTGGTTATTTAAAACTTGGAAGTATAAATATTAACAATTAAATTTGAATGTTGATTTGCTTATAAAGGTTAAATGTAAAAGTAATTAAGATAGATATAAGCTAAAATTATCGATGAATGTAATAAATATGTTCTTATTTAGCAGCAATAATAAAAATTATTAGCTTAAATATGAGATAGTAGATATTAAGAGAAAAAGAGGAAGTATTAAATATTGAAATAATATAAATTTTGATTACTAAATTAAAGGTATTTGGAAATTACTAGAAAATAAGAATTCTTGGGCTGGCTGGTAGGTGGAGGAATGATTGCTGGTTGTGGTATGAGGCACTTAGTTTAGTTTAATAAATTTATTGTCATTGTATGTGCATACATAGTATACATATACAACGAAATTTACTTGACACCCAAAAACCAGGTCCCACACACATAATCCCCAGACACACTCCCCCCCACCACAATCCCCACCTCTAAAACCACCCAACATCCACACAACAGACCAAGTAATGCTGTCCAACAGTTCACTGATGGTGGCCCTTTAGTTCGTTGTTGAGTGCAATTACAGCTCTGGGATAAAAACTATTCAGAAAACGTGTGGTCCGAGTTTTAATTATTCTGTATCTTCTGCCAGAAGGCAACAGTCCCAAAAGATTGTAAGCAGGATGGGAAGAGTCTCTGAGAATGTTATGAAACTTCCTCAAACAACGAGATTCGAAGATGTTATCCAGGGCTGGTAGTTGGAGTCCAATAATATTCTGGGCAGTTTTAATAATCCTCTGTAGAGCTTTTTTATCCGCTTCAGAGCTGCTCCCATACCATGCAAGAATGCTGTATATCAGGACACTCTCAATGGTGCTGTGATAGTAGGACAGAAGTCGACGCTGAGATAAATTTATCTTCCTGAGCATTCTCCGGAAGTACAGCCTCTTCTGTGCCTTCTTCACAAGCATGTTAGCATTCATAGTCCATGAGAGGTCCTCCGAAATATAAGTGCCCAT
>NW_015387638.1:112691-150691 GCF_001527695.2 Protobothrops mucrosquamatus
TCTCTTCCTCCTAAAGTCAATTATAAGTTCTTTAGTTTTTGTGGTGTTAAGTGTAAGATTATTTTCATTACACCACAATGTCAGCCCTTGTACCTCCTTCCTGTAAGCAGACTCATTGTTCTCATTAATGAGCCCCACCACTGTTGTATCGTCCGCAAATTTAATAATTGCGTTGGTGTTATACAGTGGGGTGCAGTCATGTGTATACAAGGAATAAAGGAAAGGACTTAGCACACAACCCTGGGGGGCTCCTGTGCTTAATATCAGAGTAGAGGAATGGTGAGATCCCATCCTTACTGACTGTGACCTACCTATCAGAAAATCCTTTATCCACAAACAAATCCTCTGATTTATACCCAAATTGGACATTTTAAAAACAACCTATTGGGTAGAATGGTGTTAAAGGCAGAGCTATAATCCACAAATAACAGCCTTGCATATGTCCCCTGCTGTTCCAAGTGATTCAATACAATATGGACAACAAGAGACATAGCATCATCAGTTGATCTATTACCCCTATATGCAAATTGGTATTGGTCCAAAGTAGATGGAAGACTAGCCTTAATATAGTTCAACACCAGCATCTCAAAACATTTCATGACAACAGATGTTAAAGCTACTGGTCTATAATCATTAAGAGATACCACTACTGTCTGCTTAGGGACTGGCACTATAATAGATGTTTTCAAACAGGTAGGGATAGAGCACTGTGACAGGGATAGATTGAAAATATCCATAAACACTTCAGCTAGCTCTGCAGCGCAGTCCCTGACAACTCGTCCCAGAATTCCATCAGGCCCAGCTGCCTTCCGGATATTAACATTCTGGAAAGTACGTCTCACATCAGAGATCTGCAATAGAAGTGGTTGTCTATCGATGGTAGATGTTAATGGTGCACTATCAGTGGTAAATGCTGGAATGATGGACGTTCCTGTGTCCACCTCGAAACAGCTGAAGAATTGATTTAGCTGCTCAGCCAAGGAGTCACTACTCCCAGGCAAACTATTTTTATTGCTTTGTCCTGTGATTTGTTGCAGACCTTGTCATACACGACCAGAGTCTGAGTTCTCAAAGAGATGTTCAATCCTCCGTCTGTATGTAGCTTTAGCATCCTTGATACCCCTTTTCAATTTAGCTCTTGCCTCGCTATACTGTAGCGCATCACCAGAATGAAAAGCAGCATTTCTTGCTCTTAATAAAAGACACACTTTTCTATTTATCCAGAGCTTGTTGTTAGAAAACACCCGTACTTGTCTGGTGGAAATGACAACATCAATGCAGCTTGTAATGTAAAACAGTACTGTTGAAGTGTAAGTGTCAATATTATTCTCCTCAAACAGTACCCAATCAGTCCTCCCAAAACAATCTTGAAGTTGCTCCAATGCACCCGCTGGCCATACTTGTATTTCTCTAATTGATGGTCTAATTCTGTTGACAAGAGGTCTATATGATGGAATCAAGAACACAGATATATGGTCTGTGTTCAAGATAGGTGGCTTGATGGCTGGCTGACTGGTATGGTAGGTGCGCATCTCAAGGTCTTCTCCAGCTTTCATTTCCTTGCAACTGTCTCCTATATAAGGAGACACATTCAATATTCAAAGGGAGGAGGCCAGACAAAGAAAGAAGAAAGTGAAAGTTACCAACACAATCCCCCATGCACACCCTCCCCCAACAGAATGGCAGGCCCCAAAAAAATAGAAAGCAAAAGACAATAGGTGAGGGGTTTGGGGGTCTGACATCCGGCCCCCTTAAAAATGGGAAATGCACATGAAAGACAAATGAGGGAAGGGAAAAACAGCAAACAAATCATTTAGGTTTATCAGGATATAAGGAATGAAAATGTTGTAGCAACCTAGGGGCTTCTTGTACAACCATTCATTCTGGGAGGAAGGGAGGTTTTTCCATGAAACTAGATATTGAGTCACCCTATGGTGGGTTCTAGAGTCCAAAATGTCTTTAATTTCAAAATGTTGTTCACCCTCAACCATAATGGGTGTAGGTAACGGCAGAGCAGGGGGCCTGAGAGTGGAGGTGACCTCTGGTTTCAGCAAGCTACAGTGGAACACCAGGTGAATTTTCCGTAGATTCTTTGGCAGGTCTAATTCAACTGTTACTGTGTTAATGATGCGTGTAATTGGGAAAGGTCCAACATACTTAGGTCCTAGCTTTTTGGACGGTTGTAACGATTTTAAATATTGATGGAAAGAAATACATGCTCGCCAACTTTGAAAGATTTCTGTCCCATCCTCTTTTTATCTGCTTGGAGTTTGTATATCTCTCTGGCCTTATCGAGTGCTTTACGAACAACTGGCCAGGTATTTTGCAATTGCTTAATCCAGTCTTTGAGCGATGAGATTTCGGGTTCTTTAGTGGGGAGTTCTGGAATGGACACAAATGTTTGACCGTTGGCAACTTGAAAGGAGTAAACCCAGTACTGGAATGTACTGCATTGTTGTAGGCAACCTCAGCAAAAGGGAATAAATCCGACCAGTCATCCTATTGATAATTAATAAAGCATCTAAGATATTGTTCTAGAACCAAGTTCAGACGTTCCATCCCACCATTTGTCTGGGGATGATGGAAGATGATAACCCTTGACTAGAACCCAAAAGATCTAGAAAAGCTCTCCAGAACTTTGAAGTGAATTGAACCCCTCGATATGAAATAATCCAATGTGGGACACCATGGAAACGGTAGATGTGCTGCACAAAAAGCTTGGCTAAGGTTTTAGCAGTAGGGATTTGGGGGCAAGGTATAAAATGTACTTGTCTAGAAAAAAGGTCAGTAACCACCCAGATGATCGTATTCCCTGCACTTTCAGGTAGTTCAACAATAAAATCCATGGAAATATCTCTCCGTGGTGCTGACAGGCTTGCTACCGGTTGTAGTAACCCTGGGGATTTCCCTTGCCATCGTTTTGCTGCTGCCCATATGGGACAACTGGCTACATAGCTTGCAATGTCCTTTTTTAATGCAGGCCACCAAAATTGCCTTTTAATTAGATGCAAGGTTTTCACAAATCCAAAATGCCCAGCAGTCTTTGAATCATGACCAGCTGCCATCACCTTAAGTCTCATATATTTTTTCCCCAACCCATGCTAATCTGTCTTTGAGTACACATAGATTGTTATGATTATGAAACCATTCATCATTATTTAAAGCCTGTTTGAATTCCACCAATAAAGTTTTATTTTCTGGTTCTTTTGCTCTAGCTTGAGCCCTGGTAGTGACTGGGGCAGCTAGTTGATGAGGCTGCAGGAACAGTTTAGCTATCTCAGGCTTTTTACTGTTGTACTGAGGCAATCTCAATAGGGCATTAGCTAAAAAATTCTTTCCCCCTGGCAGGTAATGGATCATGAAATTAAATCTGTGAAAATGCTACGATCACCTTGTTTATTTTGGGGGAAGTTTCCTGGGTGTTTTCATAGGTGTTTTCTAAGTCTTTATGATCAGTCCATACCTGGAATGATATTTTATGTCTCTCAAGAAAATGTCTCCAAGTAAGCAAAGCCCATCTTACTGCATAGGCTTTTTCCCCCCATGCTGCCCATCTCTATTCAGTGTCTGACAGTTTCTTAAACGTGTATGCATTAAAGCTAAATCAAGAGCCATAATTAAATAAAGAGTACTCCGAAAAATTCATTTCCTTGAGAAAACTGCAGCATTATTTTTAGATACCATGTTACATCTTAAAATGCAGATCATGACTTATTGTGCAACTTCTAATACTGGACAAGCATTACATTAGTAGGGGGTTATAACTGTTGTGGCTCCGTCTTGTGAGCCCCTCTTATCGGAGGAAGAAGGCTCCGAACATGAAGGAGAGGAGATGGCCAGGCCTCCCTCTACAGGACCCTCCTCTCTGGCAATGCCTCAGGTGTCTCCCGACGGAGAAGAGATTGACCAGGAGCCAGGTGTTTCTGAGATTGGCCAGGAGCCAGGTGTTTCGGATAGTGATGAAGATACATTGTGGCTGGATCCACGCCAGCATAGGCACGACAAGCGTGTGCAGCAGAAAAGGAGATGTGCCAGAGATTAAGCTGAGTCACTGGACCACACCCCACAGGCTATAAAAGGGAGGTGGTGGCCATTTGGACTCTGTGACGGACAAAGCTAAATCTCTGGCGAAGTAGTTTGCTGTGGATTGAATTTCAAACTGTGTGTATTGTTTTTTGTTTCCGTGTTCTCTGAGTAAAAAGTTCTTGGCAGGCGGCTACGGAGCTGCTGCCAAGTTTCTTATCTGTGGCGTGGAGTGTGGAGAAGTTATTTAACCCTCGGTTGGCTGTTTGGGTGTGTGTGTCATATGGGGACAGAACAATAAGATGCAGATGCAAATAAATAGAAATAAGAACTTTTTATTTGTTATATCAGATGTCTTTTATTGTCTACAGAAAAACAGTTCATCATAATTATTTTTGCAGTTCATTTCCCTCTGATCTTATTTCTTTACTGGAACTAATGTTAATATATTTGGGCCCAAAGCAGCATATAAATCCAAACAAACAAATACACAAAATACTTGTCACAGCTGGAAATCAGTGTTTTATTAACCTGATGAGTTGACTACATTTTTATCATAATATTTTGTAAAACTTTCAGATACAGATAATCCTCAACTTATGAACAATTGTTTAGCAACTGTTTAATTTTATGATGTGCTGAAAAATGACTCTTCCTCATGGTTACAAGTGTAATGTGATAAAAAAATCAGAGACTTGGTAACTGACATGTATACAATGATTGCAGCATCCAAGGTTATGTGATCATCATTTGCAACATTCCCAGGGAACTTCTCACAAGTCAATGGCAGAAGCTGGATTCTATTAACAATTTAGTGATTTACTTCGAAAACTTATAATTTTGGCTGAATGTCCACATCACTTAACAACAGAAGTTCTCATCCCAAATGTGGCTGTGAATCAGCAAGTATCTGAATCTCAAGACCCTTTATTAATGGCCTAACATACCATTCTCTGTGCATATCTCCATAACACCTCCCTTTAAGAAGAATCATAAGAAATTTTTGCAAGGAGGGATTTAAAATTCCATTTTAGTTTAAGATCTCTCCTCCTATCTAACTGCTACCACTCAAAGCTACCACGTATATTTTGTACCCTAAAACTGCATGCAGTCACCAAAAGTTTCTCCATAATTCAATACATTGGAATTATTTGTTCCTGCAGGGGATAATAAATTCATCAAGTACATGTGGAATGATATTTAAATTTATTTAAAACAGTAAATTTAATTTATGTTTTTTCCAGTCCTCATCTACTATGGATGTATAGCCTCAGCAAGCAGATCAAAGAGTCAATGGCATCACTTATCTTCCTCTTCACCTCTTACTTTCTTTTAACCTTTTGACCTTTCAGCCTTTTGTTTCATCTCTTTTATTTCCCATTCAAATCAAATCAAATCAGATCAAATCAAATATGGCTGCTGAATGGTAAAGAACTTTTTTTCTCTCTTCCCACCAATCTGCTGGTTTTACTGCCAAAGTTGGTTTTCTGGCCTGGATTTGTATGAGAGCACTTAGGAATGACCCAACAACTTTTGGATGGCCATAGACCCACCTCAGAAGGGAAGATTCCCAAGAATCGGGGAGCATTTGGAAAATCACTGAGCAAATCCATCTTCCTGTCAGTAATTTCATTTTCTAGGCAAACTGGGTTTTAACCTTCACCTTTTGAATTTATTGTTTTACTCTGCTTTTTGGTCTTTAAAAGTTGACCAGCTGGTTGAATGTTATTTCAACCCCCTGCTGAACTCCAGTTGTTTTTTCCTTTTTCTTTCCCATTGATTTGTGTAGTTGTTTTGAATAACCTTTGTTCTCTCTATTAGGAAACACTGTGTGCTTTTTGGATGGTGAAGTGCTTTCATTTGATTTGCATTATTACTGGACTCTCACCACTGTATTTTTGTATTTGCAAAATATTTGGAATTTATTTCTTTTGAATTTTTCTTTTAATCTTGGATCAAAATATCCAGAAAATATCTTTCCTGTTTCCTTCTGCTTCATTGTTCTTTGTTTCATGAACAAGTTTCACAGAGTAACAGTGTATTAGATTATAGACAAACAATGGTGGCTGAAATCTAAGAAAATACCTTTGGTAGCATGCAACTTTTAGCTGAAAGGTTTTTTTTTTTTTAAGTTTGATGATAGTGGCTGTGGAAAATATGCAGAGGTATGTAGTTTTGGATAAGTTAGATTCATATTCTGAGATGAAAGATGCAGATCAAAGAGATATGGACACCACAGTTGGAGAACTAACTGAGCCAATATGATGCATCTCTTTGAAGTTCAAGCCTGCATTTCTTTACAATACTAGAAGCCTGACTGAATGGGGAAGTAGCATTTTTTTTCACTATGAGGACTGAGAGGGATTGGAGAATGGATTTATTACTGCTAGCTGGAAATCACTTTTATATGGACTTTGTTGGAAAGATAGATCTACTGTAGAGACTAAATAATAAATTCAGTCCCCACCATAGGTCTATCTTCCCAACAAAGTTGGGATAGAAATAAATAAATATTTATTATATTTAATTAGACAACCATTCATAAGAGGTGGCATTAAGAAACAAATGTGATTATTTGATCCAGGATGAATTATTCTTAACTTTTGGGAAGATTTGGGATAGATAAGATGCCATGGCAAATTTTCTATAAGTGGATTATTTGTTAACAGAGTTTTGAAACCTTAACCTTGTTTATTTATTATTATTGATCTTCCTGTTAACTATTTTGTCGTTAATATGCTATATAGAATAAAATAATTTGCAAATAGATTTACTAATATTATGATTAATACCAATATTGTAGTAAAATATTAATCAGTATTCAATTAGGGGGATAACATGTGTATATGTGTTGTTTTTTTCTTTCAATGCACTTTTTTAATCTCTTGATTGTTTTGTGATATTTGTTTTTGTTTATTTTTTGGAGTTTTGTATATTAACTTTAATAAAATCTGTAGCTCGCTGACAAACCATACTCAGTGAGTAGTCCTCAATGGTACTACATCCACAGGGACAGAAGTAAGTAGTGGGGTACCACAAGGTTCCGTCTTAGGCCCAGTACTCTTCAATATCTTCATTAATGACTTAGATGAGGGAATAGAAGGGGAACTCATCAAATTTGCTGATGACACTAAACTGGCAGGAATAGCCAACACTCCAGAAGATAAGCTCAGGATCCAAAAAGATCTTGAGAAACCTGAACAATTGGCCCTTTCCAACAAAATAAGTTTTAATGTGGAGAAAAGCAAAGTTTTACATTTAGGTAGGAAAAATCAAATGTTTAAGACTAGATTAGGTAAAACCTGGCTCAAAAACAGCAACTGTGAGAGGGACCTTTGAGTCCTAGTGGACGATCACTTGACTATGAGCCAGCAGTATGCAGCAGCTGCCAAAAAAACTAATACAATCCTAGGTTGTATAAACAGAGGCAGAGAATCAAGATCATATGAAGTATTAGTACTGCTTTATAAAACCCTAGTAAGACCACACCTGGAATATTGCAACCAATTTTGGGTACCATACTACAAAAAAGATGTTGAGACCTTGGAAAAAGTTCAGAGAAGAGCAACTAAAATGATCAAAGGCCTGGAGACTAAAACATATGATGAATGGCTGCATGACTTGGGTTTGGCTAGTCTAAAGAAAAGAAGAAACAGGGGCAACATGATAGCAGTATTTGAGGGGCTGCCACAAAGAAGAGGGCGTCAAACTATTCTCCAAAGCAGCAGAGGGCAAGACAAGAAACAATGGTTGGAAACTGACCAAAGAGACAAGCAATCTGGAATTAAGGAGAAACTTCCTAACAGTGAGGACAATTAACCAGAGGAACAACTTGCCTTCAGAAATCATGGGCACTCCATTATTGGAGGTTTTTAAGAAGAGATTGGACAGTTACTTGTCTGAAATTTTATAGGTTCTCCTGCTCAAGCACCCACAACATCTGAAGGCAAGCTGTTCCACTGGTTAATTGTCCTCGTTGTTAGGAAGTTTCTCCTTAATTCCAGGTTGATTCTCTCCTTGATTAGTTTCCATCCATTGTTTCTTGTCCTGCCCTTTTTAGGATTTTTATCCATGAAATTTTGCTTAGGCTTTCTCTGAGTTCCTTAAAATCAGCTCTTTTAAAGTTTAAGACACTGGTTGGATTATATTCTTATTGGTTGTGTTTGCATTATATTGAATTCCAGTATGACATGGTCACTCATACCCATGGTTCTGGCAATTTCAACTCCCTGTATCACTTCTTCTCTATTAGTAGGAATTACGTGTAGTATATCTTTTCCCCTAGTTACCTACTCTACCTTTTGGATGACAAAGGTGTTAGCTAAGTTGGTTAGGAATCTGTTCGATCTCCCATTTGCTGCAGTTTATCTCCTGGTTGATATCAGGGTAATTAAAGTCTCTCATTATTACTATGGTATGTTTCCTACATACATTTGTTAATTGATTAGTTTGGTTGGGTGGCCTGTAGTATACGCCTATAGCAATGTCATTCTTTTTTTCCTTTTATATTGACTCATATAGATTCTAGGAGGTTTTCATCTTTGGTTTTGTGTATTTCTGTAGAGATGTAATGATCTTTTATATATAATGCAACTCCACCACCTTTTTTGTTAGGTCTGTTTCTTTTGAATAGTTTGTATCCTTCCATCAGTACATTTCAGTCATGAATTTCATCCCACTAAGTTTCAGTAATGGCAATTATATCATATCTGCCTTCATGTACTAATACTTCAAGTTCACCCTCTTTGTTCCCTGAGCATTAGTGTATAGGCATTTGAGTCCTTTATTGGTCTTGGGTCTGTTTCTTGTATCTCCTACATTGTAACTGGGATTTACATCCTTTCCATCACTATTTTGGTTCACCATCAATTTGGTTCACTCACGCCACCCAGGGGGTTGAGTTTAGGCCAGTAAACCCCTTTATGTCAGGGGTGTCAAATTGTTGGATGCGTCATGCTGAAACTGCGCCCACCCCATTGCCGGCAATGGAAAAAAAGTTGTGATACATCGTGACACTTCATAAGATATTGTAAGTTTGACACCCCTGCTTTAGATGCAACTCACCTGAAAAAAATGTTGGTTTTGTTGAAGTGGAAAGATAAAGTGTTATCTGCACTGCCTCAGACACTTCCATTGTCTGAATGGAAAGCTGTAAACAAAGAAACAGCTTCATACCTAAACAATGTCTGTGGTATGGTATAAAAGAACTATGTGACCATCCCCATAGATTCTTTTTTGCAAATGTTGTAAGAGTTAAAGGTGCTCAGGCAGGAATCTTTGACTGTGATAACCTGAGAAAGTCACTTTGTAAATAAGAAGCAGGTGGCAGATATTGGCTATTAACTTGACAAGATTGGAAAGTTTCAGTAGGATTTAAAACTGGATACTAAGTATTCTGGAATATTGTTAATGGAGAATTTCTTTTTATGCATGGCTTCTTAATTTTCAATATGTTTATTTATTTAATCTTGTATAAGTTTGGGAAGGTAGAACAGGGATAGAATGTAACTGCAAGGTAAATCTGCAAAACTGTGACAAACCTTACTCTTCTATTAACACAAGCTTATAGATGGAAGAAAGGACTATTAGCCTAATTCTCATTACACAACAGAGTGAGAAGCAGACATGGTGTAAGTTGTTTCCACATAGTTGCCATTCCAGATTGTTTTACTCTAATTGATGTGATGAGACTGAATGCATAAATCTTAGATTCAAATTACCACCTAGTTTTAAGAATCACTAACTCTTGGTCTTAACTGCTTCACTATAAGACTATGGAAAGCATTTGAAAAGAAGTGGTGTACAATTCATGCTAGCATGAACAGAGCATCTCTTGGTAAATTATTACAGTAATCACATCTTTTGCAAAAGCCATGCAATTACTTCCAGAGCTGTACCCAGCATGCGTGTGCTTTGCTGACAGTCCCAGCAGAAATATTTGCACACCCATATACCTGTGAAAATAGCTTTTGCAACAGTTATGCAAACACATTAAAACACATGTTCCTTTGCGAAGGAGAAGGAACAGACTTTCTTTGTATAATGGTTGTTTCAAACATATTTTTAAATGTTTTCCCCAGCTCTACTACATGATGAGTTTGCATACTCTCAGAGCAACTCAGAGCACAAGAAAATATAGTTGTATATAAAACTATCTGTGGATCAGCAGCCAGTAATAAAATTATCACTGGTTGCTGATTTACAGTAAGTGAATAAGCAATTAATTCCACAAATATCTGGCAATTTTTGGAATCAGCACAATATTTTTGATACAATTCCTATGACAGATTTATGGATGTGATCTAACAATATAGGATTCAGACATGGTGATGTGAAATTTCAATTGTTCTGAATCTTCTGTGCATTCTCTGTTATATGAACTGGTTCTTCAACATGTGTAGGAAGTGTTCTATGCAAAACTCAAGGATGAAACTAGAGACACTTTGCTGTGTAGACAAAACTATGTGAAAGAGGTGAGATGGATGATGGTAATGTTTTATCCCTCTCTTAAATATGCTTGGGGTTCCAATGGCAGTGTGACTGGCAGTGTGAACTGATGCATTTCTAGAAATAAAATGAGATATCAAGGAAATCTATAGAGCTTTGATATGATAGAAATGAGTACAAACCATGAATTTCATTATCCTGTCCATTTGCTTCCCTTAGGGCTTTTAATGCCATTTCTTACATGCTCTAAATATTTTGTTCCTACGTTGGTTTTCTCAGAAGACTACAATATTTCACTTTTATAACATCAGTAGTACTAAGCAATTGGACTGACATAATGGTGGAAATTATAGTGAGATACCCAGAAAAAAAAATAGAAAAGGAATACTGTCTTGAAAATCAGAGCCAGAATTTTCATGTACATATATTATCCAGAGAGCACTGTAATGGGAAACAGTAAAATAATTTTAAATCAGCAATTTAGAGTACATCTGAAAATAGGACCTGGATTGGTTGCAACAACACAGTTTCTTTAATTTTTATTTTATTTTAAAAATGTTTATTCTGCTCTACAGTGAAATGTTTTTTCCAGGGAGCTTACATATCATTTTAAAATCACATATTAAAAAGAAAAGCTAAACATACTGACCAAACAGAAATGATTTCTAAGTAGCAACAGATATACTGTATGTTATAAAGCAGGCATAATATTAAAACTTGGGTATACTATTGAAAATAAACATAGAAACCTAAACTAGAATTTATAATTTCACATTTTTTATCTATTCAAGGTTAAGACTAACCAATCAGTGAGTCAACATAAAATTGATACATCAAGTTGAAGCTAATCAAAATGGGGGAAGAATGAATAAATGAAATTTTCCAAAAAAGGAAAAAGGAAAAACTGTCTCAGCCTATTATCAGTCCAATAACTCTAGACCATCTGTCAATATTATTATTTCCCACAAAAGCAATGGAATGTTGTGGTATTTTGCCTAAGCTGTTATGACTTTACAGCAAAGGTTTACTAATATCTTTCAAATTAGAAAGACTAGTAATTAGCTATAACTGTCACTTCTTTACACACTGAATCTAAAATCTTTGTACTCGGGCACACTTTATACCATACTTTGTATCCAGTCATGTTAGATTAAAATATCATTACTTCAGAAGGGTTTCAAGAAAGCAGAAATAGACAAATAGAATAAAACTTTAAAGAACTTACAATAAGGACAGCCATAGATCTCGATCCTCAAACCAATTTGACCCTCTCCACTCCATTCCAGAGGAAGTATCCGAATGTAGCGGGCAGTAACTGGATGCTGTAAATCATGTCGTACCACAGTGTCAGAATTTACATTTCCAGGAAATGCCTAGGGTGGGACAACAAAACAGCATTATCATTTTAATATTTAATATATTTAATATTTAATATATATATATACACACACACAAACATACATATATGTGCAAGGTGGAGGAGCTTAGATTGCTTCTGTGTACTGCTGTAATTTCAGTGATACTGTCAGCCCCCCAAAATTAATTATTTATTTAACAAACGTATATTGTGGATATTTCACATAGTGATGTTAGGTGGCTCACAGAACCAATAAGAGCAGCAACATAAAAAACCATATCTTTCCCACCAATGCTTTTAATGGAAACACCCATGCTATTAACTCTGTTACACAATCCTATCTATTCAATGCTCAGGGGAACACAGTCCCTGGAAAGCTAAAAGGCTAGTGGCCTCCAGAATCTCGGTGGGAGTTTTTGCAAATTGCTGAGACTACTACTATGGAGACCTCCAACATTTGAAGGAAAGGACCTGAGCATGCCTATCCTACTTAACTTACAAGGATGGGCAGATACCCTCAAGGAGATGCACTCTGACTTCCGGTTCCGGTTCGCGGCATCCCTAGTCACACGAGACTCGTCTCCTCATCGGCTAATTTTCCCTCCGCCGGTAGACTTTTATGCGGGTCGAAAGTTGCCCTGGAGGGTGCGACTTCTGTCGATGAGGCTTCGCTTGGCTGCGGAGGAGCAGAGGCTCCTCCAACTGTCCGAGCTTTCTCTGAGGGCCGTCAGAGAAGGAAGATCGGCTAGTAAAATGGCCGATCACCCAGCTGCTTCAAACCACAAGTCAAAGAACATCTAAGCATTGAGAAACCACCGTGGTGAAACCGGGTGAGGCTTTTTTTTTGGCTCCTCTCTTTACTCTTTTTTTTGCCTATAAGAGTTTTCTTAGAACTATTTCCCTGTCTTGGAAAAGCAGCTTCTATATGTTTGGGAAGAAAGGCGTGGAACAAAAGAATAGAATAAAATTTTAGAGACTATATTTTATTTCATCTGCTTCTGGGGTACAGAAAAAATGCTTCTTTAAGAGCTGTACTATCACTTTATGCTGGAAGATTATTTCTTTTTTCACATTATATCTTAAAAGATTGGAAAAAAGAGGGGGGAAATGGTGTCTGGAAAAGATTTTTTTAATCTATTGAGGACATCTAGTGGCAAAAACTGAATATTGCAACTTCTGATTTCTCCTTGTGGAATAGACCTGACCTTCAAATTTTTTCAAGAGAAAAGTTAAACTGATGTACCAGTGGGAATTGTGGGGGTGGATACTGCTCAACTTTTATTAAATACAGCCTCGACAAAAAAAGGACAAAAAAGGAAAAAAGAGATTCTCTTTAATTACTATCAATATGAAGAAAGTTCAGTTACAATTAAACTGCAAACTTATATTGGAAAAGATTTATGAAGCCACTGCAGAAATATGTGCTACAATAAAAGAGTTTACTACACAGTTAAGAACCAGACGTTCCACTTCAAACCTTCAAACTGATTTCCAGACCATATCTGACCACTCTACAAATCAAAACTTACTAGAAGAGGAAACAACTGAGATAAAAGAGATTTCACCTTATAAACATGTCATTTATAGTTTTGAGGATCAGAAGAACCAAAGATTAAGACTTGAGACTTTAAAGCAACGAAGCTCTAAGGATGAGAGAAACAGAGGCCTAGTACAGAGAATGGGATTCCTATCATTTCAAAGGACACTGCAAGCAATAAAGAGAGATTTATTGGTGGAAAGGGAAGCTTGGATATGGAAACCTGCTTGGCATAGAAGGAAGGCCAGAATAAGACTGAAAAGAGACATTTAAATGATGTGTAATGGATTTAAAGGCACTGTTGATTTATGGATTGTTTCAAGGATTAAGACTCAGACTTAGAAATAAGAAAGAAAAAAAATAGGGGGGTGACTATTA
Source organism: Protobothrops mucrosquamatus (assembly GCF_001527695.2). Lineage (NCBI taxonomy): Eukaryota > Metazoa > Chordata > Lepidosauria > Squamata > Viperidae > Protobothrops > Protobothrops mucrosquamatus. The sequence goes on from NW_015387638.1 coordinate 126,434, forward strand.
GAATAGATATTTTAAAATAGATTAAGAATGTAATGGGTGGAATAATAGGTTTATTTTGATGAAAATTATTATGTATTGGAATGGAAAAAAATGTGTTTTTTTAGATTTGGATTGTTTTAATAATTGAGTGTTTTAAATTAGTGGATGATGCTTTTGTATGATAATATAGATGTGATAAGGTATGAAAATTAATTGAATGAAATTTGAAATTTGTTTGATGAACTGAAATGATTTAAAGCTTAATATTACTGTGTTACTTTAAACAATAACAATAATAATAATGGATTAAAGATAATCTAGAATACTAAGAATGTATTTTTAGAACAAGAGATTTATTTGTATGAAAACTATTATGTAATGGAATGAAGAAAATCGAAGAGATGTTTTAGATTTGGACTGAATTAATAACTAACTGAGTTAATTTAATGATGATGTGTTTTGTTTGATGACATGGATGTTATTAGTTATGATAATCAATTGATTGAAATTTGAATTCTGTCTAATGGATTGAAATGATTTAAAGTCTGATATTATTTTGTCAGCTTAAAGAGATTGATTAACTGATGGATTAGATATGTATAGGATAAATTGATAGTTTATTTTAAATAGGGGATATTAGTGGAAGAAGAAATAAATAAGATTTATGATAAAATTAAGGAACTAGAATATATTTGGAAGGGATACCTGAATTGATAATTTTTTTTATCTAAAATTAATTTGATTACGGTACCGTAAATTTATAAAGCTTTAAAACAGGTCTAGGTTGAATAAATTTAAGCTAGAACTGGATTATTTTAAATATACTATGCTACTTGAGGGACAAAAAGAGGGAATATTTGATGTATTGATTGAACTATCTATATATGTTTTGTTTTTGGATGTTTGACTACCCTAACACCATGGTGTGTCTTGAGTACTCTGTTTCAATAATTAAAAAACCTAATAAAATTTGTTTCAAAAAAAAAAAAAAAGGAGATGCACTCTTATAAACAGTTTGACCCAGTGCTATGTAGGGCTTTAAAGATTTCAACCAATATTTTGAATTGCATGTGAAAAGCACTTGGGAGCCAATGGAAACCATAGAACACCCAGTACTGTATATACCACCATACTGGATCAGTAGCAGCATACAGATTGTCTTCAAGGGTAACCTCAGAGTGAATGAGGAAACTGTTTCAACTGTTTCCTTTGTAGCATGCAGTTTTATAGGGTTGGTTTCCTAAGGTGGGAAAAATATTTGGATACATATATTATTTTGGTCTCTTTGAAATGAACACCAACGGTTCTCCATCACAAAATTGTTATTAGTAGAAGTTTTGTGTGTGTGTTTTTAAATCTTAATGTTCACCATAAAGGTTTTTTTATTTCTAAAAGAGAAGCTGAAAAATACATGTACAAGTGGAACTCTCACAACATGCCTGTTTAAGGTCAGATCATTTCTGCAACATTTTGAACAGCCTATGTTGAGATCAGAATGACCCATTTCTGTGAATCTTTGAGCTTTTGAAGATAACATTTTCAGCTTCTTCACCACATATTTGTATTTGATATAATTTGATATATTGTTGTTGTTATAATCTTGGTGTTTTTTAAACACACAGAGACGGAGTACTAGATTGGCTTTTGCATTCTTTTTTCATCTTCAAGAATGAAATTGCTGATTGCTGATGTTTCTCAAAATAATTTTAATTCAATTTCTATTATTTCTAGTCCAATGTTTCCCATGATATAATCAGTATACTAGGTTAAATAAATAAGTGTATATCTTTGATACTCTGCTTTTTCTATTTTGAACCACTTGATTGCTCCCCATTACATTCTATATGTTGCTTCCTGTTCATAATAAAAATACTAGCCTAAGTGTGCTGACTATGAAATAAGCAACCCATTTGAAAACAGCTTATTTTTAAGTCAGATACTATGTGGGACTGAGCTTGAAATTGCCTAAAATGCAAATATAAATGCTGGTAGAAAAAAAACAAGAAAAGAGAGCATAATAAAGCCATCTATTTTTCAGATTGTTTATTTATGTATTTATTTATTTATTTTATGAGGGATCCTTGGTGCTCTCTGAGCTTGCTTGTTTTCTTGCAGACATTTCATCACCCTAACTAGGTAACATCATCAGTGCTAGTAAGGAGTGTAGAATATTGCAAGTCTTAAAGCACTACTCCCATTTTATTTTTACCTTTTAGAAGACTAGGAAGAGTCCATTTGGATGCTTCCCATATCTCTTTTCCTTCTGTGGGCTGATGTACCTTTTGCCTGATGTTTATCTAGGCTGTGGTTCTTCCTCCTATCTCCCAAGATCATTACTACATACCATTACATTAACCCTATTATAGTGCACTAGCATTCTACATGTTATGAAGGATTCTACCTTGACAATATAAAAAATAAAGTTGTCACAAGGCAGAAGAAAAAAATTCAAAATTCAATGACCTATGTTTTAGTTAACTTTTGCAAATACTAAAAGGGATTTATATCAAATAAAGCATTTAAATGGCAATGTGTTAAAGATATATTTGGAGAGAATACCTACTAAATGCAAATTAATCAAATGAACATAGAATTATTAAAGTGTGGGACCTATAAAAGTGTCATATAGTTTTCATGAGTGATGAAATATGTCTTTAGCAATGAGAATAATCATAACCAAACATTCTATCATTAGATTGTTCCAAACATTTATATTTTTAGAAATTCTATTTTTATGAATAAAAGTTCATATTAAAATAGTCTAAATGAATGCCTTTCTAAAAAATTGAAGTGGCTTGTTGGGCCTACCATTGACAAAACTCTAGCCTAATCATCATCATCATCGTCATCATCATACATTAGACGTTTTTCCAGAAGTTTTAGATCGAATCTAGTAAGAATCACTGGGAACTCCAAGTTGACAAAGTTCTTGAAAATGAACAGGTCAAGATCCTATGGGACCTTTGGATCCAAACAGACAGACATCTGGCCTGCAACATGCCTGACATCACTATTGTGGAAAAGAAAAAAAGTCTGGTTCATTGATATTGCAATGTCAGGTGATGCATGGATTGAAGAGAAACAACTAGAAAAAATAACAAAATGTTGTGATTTGCAAATTGAAGCTGAGTGATTGTGGAGGAAGAAATCAAGGGTTATACCAATAGAAATAGGAGCCCTTGGAGCTCTTGCCTAGATATATGGAAAATTTGAATTTATTAGACCTGAATATCCTGACTTTGCAAAAAACCACCCTACTTGGAATTGCCTATGTACTCAGACGCTAACTTAACAGCTCTTAAGTCCTTGGTTAGGACTTGAACTGTTAAGTTTGTACCGGTCCCTGACTGTGAATTGAATTGAAATTAACCATAATAATAATAATATATAGTAAAATATAATTTACAGAAACCTATACTGCTGGGTTATTGCCTGGGTCAATAAGAACTATGCTAGGTGTTGACTGAGCAACCAGGACCAGCAGTTGCAGAACTATTGTAAGAAAAGTTGTTTTTCCCTGTTGCAAATATACAGAAATAGAAAACAATGTCAGGTCCCTTTGGGACGCTGTCATAAGAAAGGGGAGGGGGAGCATGCTGGGATGTGGATTGAGGATGTTTCTGTATTGCTAGCATTTGTTTCTACTTTCACTTTGATCTGTCTACATGGGAATTTGGGAGGAGGGAATACCCTCAGGACCATCTGTTTTCACTCCTGCTGGCTGGCAAGAGCGAAGTGCCTGGGAAGCAGCCAGTTATCACCTTTTTGGCTCAAAGTTCTCATAACACCTTCACACCAGCAGACTGGCTCCTGATGGACTGGGACATTGGGGTGGGTCTGAAGAATGGGAATTTTAGCTTAACGCTTTTGCACAGGAACTTCAGATTCCACCTTTTTACTCTGCAATCACTTTTTCTCAATAAAAGATCCTCTTTGAAACAATGCCTGTTTCCTGAGTTGTGTTTTCCTGAGGGAATAGCTGAGGCAGGTCCTTACAAACAAAGAAATAATTATCTGTTATTAAAAATCGACAGGAAGAGAATCATTGAGATGAATGCACCAATTCTGGAAAGAAAAACATCTAGAATCATAAATAATAGAAGCAATGCTAATGGTCAAGGTGGATTTATAATAAAGTATTCACAGAAGCAGAACTGAAATAACTGCTGAGGTGTCTATGCAGGGCAAAGAAATCAATGCCTTGCCAAAAGTAATTCAGACTGTAGAGGCAAACCAAGAGAAATCAGCAGTAGAGGAAGCCAACATAGGTACTGAAATGTTTCATTGTGAAACCAGTCATTCTCTCTTCTGCCTCCCACTTAGGAAGAACAAAGCCTTCTAATTAAAGTAAAAGAACTGAAACAAAGAGCCACTGAACTTCTTGATCAACATTCCCTCCGAGTGAGATCAGCAGCCCCCTTCCTGCCTCCTGCTAGTCCAGCAATGCTCCTAGCAGCCCGTTTAGTGGAGGACAAAGGACCTGGAGCAACCCATCCAACAAATGGAATCGGTTGCTGGAAGAAATTGGTGGTGGCAGAATTGGTGGAACAGAGAAATGCAGAATCAGTGGAGAGGAGAAACGCAGCAGCAGAGATGGGCAGCACAGCAGATCTCTAAAAATGAGCGGCGGGCTGATCAGACCAGACCAGACAGTGGAGCTGAGCTGACCGGAAAGCTCAGACCAGCAGTCTGAGAGAGCTGACCAGAGCAGAGACAAGGCCAAAAAGACCTAAGCACAAAAAGACAGAACAGAGCTGGCAGAGAAAACAACAAAACAGCAAATGATGGAAGTGAAGGCAACAATCAAATTTGAGGTCTTAATAGGGAGGGAAGACCCTGACAGAGAATAAAATTATATACAGGACAGAAAATAAAAGATAAATAAATAGGTAAATAATAAGGGCAAGATGGGTGTTATGTCCTGGGCCTGTGATTGACAGAGCAGGTACAGGAAGCTGCAGAGAGACCGGGCAGACCAAGTGGCATGCACAAAGCAGGAAAATACATTGCATTTATTGGCTGACATTGTTCCCTGCAAAAGGGTATAAAAGAGATCCATGCCATTTTGTGTTGTTCTGTTGAAGCTTGAATAAAGAAGCAACTGTTGTTACACCTGCCTTGCCTCAATGCCGTATCAATGCACAGAACAGAACATTGGCGATGAAGGTGGGATCGTGCTGCAAGAAAACATCAAAAGAATACTAGGCTGACTCACCACGGGAGGCCGAAGTGCTTGGAAGTTCGGTGTCCGACTTGTGTGACTCTGCCTGCCAGTACAAAAATGCTGGAGGAGAGCTTGGCAAGATTCGCCCTGGAACTCCTTCGCAAGCCTGAGCAGCACGAGGCATTGAACGAGGCCGCCAAGAAGGAATGATGGCTAAGATAGGGTGTTTGTCCGAATTCGATATAACAGACTAACAGAATAACAGACCAGTTCTAAATTGACAAGTGGATTCTGGAAAACTGCAAGAAAATGAAGACTAAACTGAATGGAATGTAGATTGATTACAAATAGGATTCCTATTTATAACTCCCTGTCACACAATTGACTAATCAAGTCCTAGAAATAACAGGAGTCAATAGAAACATCAGATGTTTTGTGTAAACATCAGTGGCACAATGGAAGACACAGTTGCTGGTCAATGGTAATAGATTGGGAGATGCTAATATCAAGAGAGGAATCTTTCAAGGAGACTATCACCATATATTTTTGTCTTTGCATTGAGTCCTCTGTAAATAATACTGAATAACTCCGCCATAACTGTCAGACATCAATAACATCTCCCAGGCTATCCAATCTCCTTCACAAACAATCTGAAGCATTATGGAAAAACACCATCTGAAATAGAATCACTGCTAAACACTGTCCATATATATTCCATGATATTCCAATGGGTTTTGGACTGGACAAATGTGCCAACTTCACCATCAAATAAGGAAAAGTGAAAGAATCAAGATGCTCTGTGAAAATAACATCAAAGGTTTGGATGAAGGCTTACTGAGAGACCAAACCACCCTACAAGAAAGACCAAATGAAGGATAGAAAAAAGCATGGGAAGACAAAACATTACTGTACATAGCTAGTATACAAAAGGAAACTTAGCAGCCAAAGTGGCTGATAATGGCTAAGAATAGGAAAGTTGAAGAGATAGAAGAGCTAATTCTGGTTGGACAAGACCAAGCCTTAAGAACAAATGAATACAAAGCTAGAATTGAGAATATCTGCAAGAAGTACCATCTGCCTGCAAGCAAGAACTGGTGGGACCACAAAACAGACAAAATAATAGAAACCGAAGAAGCTAATGTGTTCTGGGATTTTGAACTTTTAAACACCAACAGATAGGAACCTGCTCTATAACATCCCAGATTTAGCTACTGTCAATAAGAAAGGCTAAAAAGTCTAGATAGTGGATATGGCACTACCTGGAGACAGCAGAATATAAGAGAAAGACCTGGAAAAAATTCACAAAATATAAAGATTTGCAATTTAAAATAGAATAACTGTGCAAAAGAAAGGAAAGGTATTATCAATAGTAATAGATATCTTGGGTGCAATTTCAAAACATCACTTGAACATCATCAGTATTGACAAAATTGCCATCAGTCAATTGCAAAGGCAACATTGCAATTGAAATACCTTACAGAATATACTGTGGCAATACCTTTAATAATAATATTAAGCAACAACATCTGTCTATTATTGGACTTTGAGAAGAACTCAGTAGGACAAAAATGCCAAATCCAGTCAAAACATCTGTATGATTGGGTAATAATAATAACAGCAAAGTTTCACATATCAGAGAAGGTTATAGGGAACAGAGTACTGTTGTCCCAATGTACCCATATGAAACCTCTATATTCATAATGTTTTTGCCTTACCTAAAAAAAAAATCAGCTATTTTAAAATCTTGTGTCCAATTTTTATTTCCTTTATATGACATTTATGTTTTTCTGATTAAATTGTATAGAAATTCTTGATGAAATGCAATGTTTCGAATTTGTGCTTTCTGATTTCACTTTTCCAACAATTTTTAAAGGCTGAAAAGAATACAGCTAACTCAGAGCCTGATGAAAACAGTGACTGCAATTTCACGGTCTGTATCATACCATCAAGTGCTCCTCATTGTAAATGGCAACTTACATTTGGCCCATTCCTAGAAGCATTTCAAGTAACTGAATGGAACCATATTGCATAACCAGTTCCTGTATGTTATGGTAGTAAATTTACACATATTTTCTTGACAGTTACATAAAGCTTTACTAAGTTAAAAACTTCTGTTTTAATTCAACTAATTCAGCTGTTTTCTGTTAGTGTCTAATATGAAAATGAAATCTCTTTTTCATTTTCCAGAATGATTGACAGCAGTTTTGGCTCAGCCTTAATTTATGACAATAGGAGAATGAGAACTGCCAAATGTTCAAACTGAATTCCAAACAAGCACCTATAAGCACATGGCCAATTTCTGAGAAATAATGGAAAAGCCAAGGGAGTTCCAAAAAAACACATTATTTTTATGTTATTGATTATACTGCTTTTTACTGTAAAGAACAAAAGAAATTGTAGGTGGTCTTTAAATACATGGATGTGTGGTTTGCTGCCTCATTTGCTACTGAAGGATTTATATCAGTGGTGGGATTCAAATATGTGAACAACCGGTTCTCTGTGTGGATGCCACTTCCAGAAGTCCATTCTGGGCCTGGGCAACAAAAAATTAGCCACCGTTTCTGCTGAAGTGGTGCAAACCAACTGAATCCCACCACTGATTTATATGGTAATCAAGAAATATGAATTAGAACAGAATATGAAACAACTAAGTATAGAAACTTCATACTGGCAACAATGTTCTCAAGATAATGGTTTTCCCATTTGTAGAAAATGTCTGCGAAAGCTGGAGCATCAGAAAGGATAAAAAAAAAACACTGATGCTTTTGAATTATGGTACTGGAAAAAAAGTGTTGGGAAAATCTTGGACTAGAAGAACAAATATTTCAGTAGTAGTTGTAAAATCAAGTTGCTCACATGAACAATTAATAATAACCCTAAATCTTTCAGTCACATAACACAAAGGCAAAAGTGACAGGAGATCACTTTGATGATTGGAGAAATCAAAGGCAACTAAAAACAGGCCAACAAAAAACAAGGTGATTAGATACCAATAGGAATGATACAAGCACAAGCTTTTAAAAATTCAAAGAGTGACTTGACAGACAATCCTGGTAAAATTGGTAAAATTTATCAAGTCTTGAAGAATCTGAAGTAGGTTAATGTCTGAAAACAATGTATAGATGTGTGAACCCTTAGCAAACCAGATAATGCCAAATTCTCCTGGATTTCCTTGATATTTTGTAGGAACTGCTAAACTCAATCCCCTAATTAAAAAAAAATGTTGTGACTGCTCTTAATTCAGAGTCTTTCAGGACTCTATAGTTTCCAACATATTATTACTCTTGGTAGGAAATGCTCTTTGTTGCTTTGTTTTTTCTCACTTCTTCTTATACTATATTTTGTTATCATGATGCAATTTACATAGTGTAATGAAGCGTAATATCTAAAACTAAACAAAAGATTCCCAGACTGAATTATTTTTATTATCATTCCATATTCTAATTACTCTCATCATTATAAACAGAATGAACATTGTATACAAATTAGTAGGAAATAACCTCTGTTGTAGGAAGGTTATAATGAATCGTGCTCCTTTATGATATGCAATGATATGGATAAGGATTGCCTACATGCATATGGAAAATATTCCCATATGTTGAGAAGATGTACATTTTGTAAAACAGTGCAAAAGAAATTCCATCAGGATTTTAATTGATTGTTTTTCTGTAGCATATATTTGGGGGCAGGGGCAAGTTGTAGGGATTCTTTTATTTAATTTACAGAAATAATTTCTGTTCATCCTTAGAATCTCTATATTTCTATATTTCATTTACAAAAATTGTAAATTAAATGAAATATAGTATTGTATAGCTTCCCCTAGGTCCTAGGACTACACATCCATAGATGGGAATGGAGAGATAGTTTCTATATCATTTTTCTGCCTTCCAGCAATCACTGGGATTTTTGTAAGCCAATATCAGTGTCAGAATCCAATTATATTTCATCTCTAGTTATCAACTATGGAAAACCCCATTTCTGCCTTTCTCTGGATTCTGTCATACGATGAAGGGAAGGGGGTGAACAAAGAGGCTTTATGGCCCTCACTTCCTTCAGTATACTTCAAAGGGACTGGATGTGGATATCACCAAAAGGACTAACAATAACAATTGGGGCCATTACCTTTCATGTAATCCTTTCTGAAGTCTCTCCTCCCGGCAGTGAGGAAAAGGGGGTGGGAATGTAATGCCTGGAACTGTCGCTGGAAGAAGGGGGTGATGGGGCGGGTTACTGGGGGATCCCTTAAAACCTTGAATGGGAGAGCTTGGACCCCAAGTCCTGTCTAGAATGCCTGCAACCAGTTTTCTCTTAATAAAGATGCCTGTTGGAAGAAATATTCCAAGAGTTCTGTCTTCTTAAGATGCAAAGCGGGGTGGGTCCTTACATTAGACAGGACTTGCAAAATTAGTCAACCTGGAAGGAAGACCCTTGCTGGGGGACTTTGCAAAAATTACCATGTCAGACGGTGGAGCAAGGAAGGGAGAAAACTCCCCGGAAAGGGAGCCACTGCCCCGGCTGAAACCCTGCCAAACGTCGGGATCTGAGAGGTCAGAGTCCTCAGGAGAAGAGGTGGTGGAGACATGGGACCACAAACCTCGGTGGTCAATGAACATTGGAAAGAAAGGCGAGTGGGAAAAGAAATCAAGAAAGGTGACCCTGAGACGGGGGGCCAAACAACCAGAATGGAAGCAGGAGATGGAGAAATCCCTGCACGCAAGTGAAGAGGAAGAGAGCTGGGCACCGTACTCGGGCTGGATACTAGAGAAAGTGATCGACCTAATGAAGAGAACTCTAAGCTCCCTAGGAGAGGAGAATCCTGAGCCCTACGGCCGCCCCAGCTCCTGGAGCTGCAAAAGGAGAGACACCGAAGGGGAAGTGGAACCTGCAGTCCCGGGGACATCTGCTGATCCAGTAGTCCCCACCCCCCACCGAACCACAGATGGCAATCTGAATGGAAGAGACTACCACCGAGAATGAAGGCACTGATCCATTCAAAGACGTCCGCCGCTGGAGGTGAAATTCAAAGGAGAGCCAACACGCCTGGGGTTTTTCCTAACCCAAGTCCTCAGCTACATGGAGGAATACGGGCAGGACATACCCAGCGACAAAGCCCGTATCCGGATCATGCAATCTGCCCTGGACGGGCCGGCCGCAGATTGGGTGGTGAACTTGCACGACTCCAATGCCCCAGAGCTCAACGAGTTCAACCGTTTTATGTCCTGTTTGAGAAGACGATTTGAGGACCCCCTGGCTGATCGCAAAGCCCACAAAAGGATAAAAACAATGAGGCAAGGCAAACGCCCGGTAGCCGAATATACGCAAGAATTCCAGGCCATTAGCCATTTCAAAGACGGACTAAATTATGACCTATATGATGCTTGCCTGCCCTGAGGGGACCCACACCAACTTGAGGAATGGTACGTCTTGGCAGAGGAAGCAGAGATCGACATATTGAAGAGGCACCGCCGAGGAAAACAATGGAGCTGCTCACCGCCTGAGCTGACACGCGAACCAGTGAAACCATTGGCCACGGCCAAGAAGCAACCGGGGTGTTTCAAGTGCAGGAAAGAAGGGCACCGAGCTGTAGAATGCTGCTCAAGAACCACCCAACACAACCCAAACAGATCACCGGCCAGTAACTCCGGAAAGCCTCCAGCTAAGCCAAAAGAAACTGCCATGAGAATGATGGAAGCTGTGGAATCCCCCACCTCTGCTCAGCAGGGGGAAAGAACCCCAGCCTACACTGCAGGGCCAGTGGACGCCTCAGACGACAGCTCGGAGGGCAAACCCCTGGTAAGTGGACGCATCGCACCCATCCTCAAGACAGTGACTATATTCATTCCCCCCATGGCCGAAGCCATGAGGGTGAGAGCATTAATAGATTCTGGCTGCACCCGCTGCCTCATTAGCCCGACGCTAGTGGGGAATCTGGGCATTCCGTCGAGGAGACTGGAACAACCAATCTCATTTGGCCAGTTAGATGGGTCCATAGCAGGGGGAGTGCCAGCTACCCTAGCCACGTTACCAATACACCTCTCCCTGGGCAAACATGAGGAGGACATAACGTTTGTGGTGACCCCAGGCATTGAATGCCCGATGATCCTAGGGGTGGAATGGTTACAAAAATGGAACCCCTGGGTGGATTGGAGGACGGCAGAAATCAAATTCCCGAAGGGGGACCCTATGGACTTAAAATCCCAAAGGGGGCTACCAGAATCAAGAACAGAAAAAGCATCCATGGGAGAGGAAAAGGGGCTACCAGAAATACCAGAGGAATACAGAGACCTTGCTGAAGTTTTCAGTGAGGAGAGGGCAGATGAGCTCCCCCCCCACCGACCCACAGACTGTGCCATTGAATTCAAGCCTGGGGCAAAACTCCCGAAGCCCAGATTATACTCCATGAGCCCAAAGGAGAAGGAGGAAATGGAATGATTCATAAAGAAAAACCTAGAAAGGGGGTTCATTGAGCCAGCCAAGCCTAAAGTGGCTGCCCCGGTCCTCTTTAGAGAGAAGAAGGACGGCTCTTTACGCTTATGCGTGGATTATAGGGCCCTGAATACAATAAGTGAAAGCAACCTATACCCTCTGCCCCTCATGAAAGACATGTTGTCACACCTCTCGAAAGGGAAAAAAATTTCTAAACTAGACCTAAGGGAAGCTTACTATCGCGTGAGAATTAAGGAAGGGGATGAATGGAAGACCGCATTTAACTGCCCCATGGGGTGCTACCAATTCAAAGTCTTGCCATTTGAATTACAAGGGGCCCCCGCAATATTTATGCAATTAATCAATGATGTTCTAAGGGAGCACCTATTTAAGGGGGTCCTTCTTTACTTAGACGACATTCTTATCTTCACCGAATCAAAAGAGGAACATGTCAACCTAGTCAGAGTGGTTTTGAAGAAACTGCGAGCCGCCCACCTATATGCCAAACTCTCGAAATGCGAATTCCACCAGGAAAAGATAGACTACCTAGGTTATCGCATATCCCCACAAGGCATTGAAATGGACCCAGAGAAGGTCAGGGCAGTACTAGATTGGGCACCACCCCGCACAAGAAAGCAACTACAAAGTTTCCTGGGCTTTACAAACTTTTACCGCCAATTCATCCCCTCATTTGCTCAAATAGCCCTGCCCCTCACTAACTTATTAAAAACGAAGGGAGCATCCTCAGTAAAACCTAGCCAGCCACTAAAATGGACAATGTAATGCCAAGCGGCGTTTGAGAGATTAAAGAGACTTTTTTCTGCCGAACCAGTACTGAGGCACCCAGACATGGATAGGCCCTTCGTAATACAAGCAGATGCAAGTGATGTGGCAGTGGGGGCTGTACTATTACAAGAAAACGATGAAGGGGTATTGCAACCCTGTGCGTATACATCCAAGAAACTCATGGAAATAGAACAGCGTTGGCCCGTATGGGAGAAAGAGGCATACGGGATACGTTGGTCATTACTCATGTGGCACCAGTTCCTGGAAGGCAACAAAATTTCCTTCCAGGTGTGGACTGATCACAAGAATTTGGAAGCCCTGAAAACAGCCAGGAAGCTCAACCCCAAACAAGCCCGCTGGTCCCAGCATTTCCACCAGTTCCAATTTAAACTCAAACATTTGCCGGGGAGAAAGAACTTCCTGGCAGATGCACTATCTCGCATGCCCCAATATAACAGCACGAGAACCACAGACTCTAAACTGATGATGGCAGAATCACAACTGGCAGCACCAGTAACCACCAGAGCCCAAGCTAAATTAAAACCACAACTGAGCAGCCAAACTGGAATTGAATTCTGGAAAAGTTTGGAAACAGATGAATGGTTTCAGAAAAACAAACATGTGTGCACAATGAGAGACAGGTTGCCTTGGGTAGGGGAAAAGTTATATATACCAACAACCCAAAGGGTCACATTCATGCAGCTTTGCCATGACACAAATCAGCAGGGCATTTTGGATTTGTAAAAACATTACACTTAATTAAACATCAAGTTTGGTGGCCATCCATAAAAAAGGACATAGAAAGCTACGTGGCCAGCTGCCCAAAGTGTGCAACTGCAAAGAGACTGCAAGGGAAATCGCCAGGACTATTACAAACAGTGGCAAATCCCTCAGCCTCCTGGAGGGAAATAGCCATGGATTTTATAGTGGAATTACCAGAAAGCAATGGGAATACTGTTGTCTGGATGGTCACGGACTTGTTTTCCAAACAGGTACACTTTATCCCTTGCCAAAAGATTCCCACCGCAAAAGCCTTAGTGAAACTTTTCGTACAGCACATTTACAGATTGCATGGGGCACCCCAACGCATCATCTCTGATAGGGGAGTGCAATTTACGTCTGCATTTTGGAAGGAATTTTTATCTCTGTTAGGGACCACTCAGGGACTAACTTCTAGCCATCATCCACAGGGAAATGGGGGGGGGGGCTGAAAAAATGAACTCTGTACTTGAGCAATATTTAAGATGTTTTCTTAATTTCCAGCAGTCTGATTGGACGGACTTACTCCCTTTCGCAGAAGTTGCCTACAATAATGCAGTCCACTCCAGCACCAATTACACTCCTTTTCAAATAGCCAATGGTCAAAGTTTTAACCCCATGCCAGAATTAACCCCAAATGAACCAACGATCCCATCACTGAAAGAATGGATGGAAAAACTACAAAACACCTGGCCAATAGTTAGAAAAGCACTAGACGAAGCTAGGCAGGCATACAAAGCACAAGCCAATAAAAAAGGGTTGAGCCTACACCATTCATTATAGGAGAAATGGTGTACTTATCTACAAAATACCTAAAGTCCCTACAGCCCTGTAAAAAACTTGGACCAAAATATATAGGGCCTTTTCCAATTAAAAGAATCATAAACCCAGTAACAGTAGAATTAGAATTACCCAAAAATCTCAGGCAAATACACCCAATTTTTCATNATCCAATTATATTTCATCTCTAGTTATCAACTATGGAAAACCCCATTTCTGCCTTTCTCTGGATTCTGTCATACGATGAAGGGAAGGGGGTGAACAAAGGGGCTTTATGGCCCTCACTTCCTTCAGTATACTTCAAAGGGACTGGATGTGGATATCACCAAAAGGACTAACAATAACAATTGGGGCCATTACCTTTCATATAATCCTTTCTGAAGTCTCTCCTCCCGGCAGTGAGGAAAAGGGGGTGGGAATGTAATGCCTGGAACTGTCACTGGAAGAAGGGGGTGATGGGGTGGGGCTACTGGGGGATCCCTTAAAACCTTGAATGGGAGAGCTTGGACCCCAAGTCCTGTCTAGAATGCCTGCAACCAGTTTTCTCTTAATAAAGATGCCTGTTGGAAGAAATATTCCAAGAGTTCTGTCTTCTTAAGATGCAAAGCGGGGTGGGTCCTTACAATCAGGTTAATTTATCTTCTTCAGGTTGGAAGCATGGGAAGAAATGCAAACATGGCAGGATGAATTCTATATCACTAGTGTTTTTGAGCAGAAGATACACTACATTGAGCAGAAGATATAAACAATGAAGCAAACAGCTGAAACAGTAGAAGAGTAGCTAATTATTTGCTGTCACTTCAGGAGGGCTAGAGATGGTCACACTAACCCTATCTTCTTTTTGTTGCTTCCTTTTGTTGCATAGAAGAAGCACAGTGGCCATCCTACCACCTGAAATCCTTACTCTCAGAAATGGCATTGAAGTCCTTTCACTTATTGGTGCTGAGGAACCCTTTTCCATGCTGCTAGGCCTGCGTATCTCAAAAAGTTCCTGATTTCAAAGTGACTATGGGCTTGTCCCACCTAATTTTTCCCTAACACATGCTGACTGGCACAGAACAGATCACACTTTTGTCTCAAAGGTGTTGCTTTGTGATATGGATATAGAGCATTATCACCATCTTTTTGCCATATTCCAGGTATTTACTGATCCATCTAAAATTGCTGTTGTAACCCTTGAAGGATAAATGGGCTGATTTAATAGTCTTCTGCAGGCATCTAAAGTATCTCCCCCCTTATTCTGGAATGTAGGCTATTTTAGCCTTATTTAGACATCCCCCTACTCAAAGTAAGTCATGACTGTCGAGGAACGGGTTCAACTTCAGCACTGAACTAGACCCCAGGATAGGCTTCTTAGCTTCCAGACATTCAAACACCACTGGATATGTGTCTTGTTGCATACCATAGAATCCCTCTCTCGGCTTGGAGATAGCTGTCTGGGAAGCTCATTTCACGATGCAGAAAGCGAACAATTACTGCTATGCCCAATACGAGAGGTCTCTATCATTTCTCTGTCTCCTTGATCCTTGTCAACAAGCAGATAGTATGGATGGTCGTTTTCTCGCCCAGTCTGAGTGATATGTTGTGTACCTGTGGTTGAACGTCATCATCTTGATCTGGGTCTAGAAGCTCGTGATGTTCTGGTGTCTGTGTCATCTGACTGTCTAGATGAACCAAGAATTCAGGACCCTTTAACCAGATTGATTCTGCCAACTATGATGCAGGAATGGACCATGTAGCCTGGTCCGCAGGGTTCTGATCTGTTGGCACATATCACCACTGCTCAGGATTTGCAAAATTTCTGATCCTTTCCACTCTATTGCTTACATAGATGTAGAAGCGTCTGCTTTGGTTGTGGATGTGGGACACCACCTTGCTGTCCGTATAGAAGGTGGTGGATTGCAGCTCAAGATCTATCATTTTCGTTATTATGTCTGCGAGTTCTACAGCCAGAACGGCATTGCAGAGTTCCAATCTAGGTATGGTATGACCTTGTTGTGGCACCAGTTTCGCCTTTCCCATAGCAAAACTAACATTGTAGCTCTCCCCGCCGTAGGCTCTGATGTATCCTACAGCTGCTATTGCCTTCATTGAAGCATCTGAGAACACATGCAGCTCTTTCTTCGTTGCGGCGGCAAGTAAAATGTGAACATATCTGTGCTGTATGTGGATGCTTTGGAGACAATTTAGAGATCTATGCAATGTCTCCCAGTCTTGCTTCTGTTCTGGCAGAAGCGGGTCGTCCCAGTCTGTGGTGCTTTGGGAGAGTGCGTGCAGAAGAAGCCTCCCTTGGACCATTATAGGTGCAGCAAACCCTAGAGGGTTGAACAGGCTATTTACTGTAGACAAAACTCCTCTTCTTGTGAAGATGGTGTTCTGTGCCAGAGCTCTAAAGGTAAAGACATCCTTCTTTAAGTCCCTCTCATCCAGACTGAGACTGTGTTGGATGAGAGGGTTATCTATGCCAAAATCGAGGTCTTGTAGACCTTTAGTGTCTTTAGGATTGACTGCCTCTAACATTTCTTCACTATTGGATGCAATTTTGTGCAGCCTAAGGTTCACTGCTGCTAACATCTGGCATGTCCTTTTCAATAGATCTATGGCTTCTGCTGGAGTAAGTACAGATTTTAGACCATTGTTGACATAAAAATCTCATTCCATGAAGCATCTGGCATCTGCACCGTATTCGGCCTTGCCTATACGAGTGGTGTGTTGCAGGCCGTAGTTAGCAATTGCAGGAGAAGAACCATTCCCAAAGATGTGCACCCGCATTCTGTATTCTGTTATCTTCTGGCTGTGCTGTTCATTGCTGAACACAGGAATTGTGGGTAATTGTGATGATGTTCCCTGACATAGAATGAATAATACATCTGTTGGATGTCAGCCATGACTACTATAGCTTCCTTTCTGAAGCGGATGAGCACCCAAGTAGACTGTTGGTGAGATCAGACTCTGTGAGAAGGACTTTGTTCAAAGAGATGCCTTGGAACTGTGCACTGGCATCGAAGACTACTCTTATCTGACTTGTTTTTTGTGGGTGGTACACTCCAAAGAATGGTAGATACCAGCATTCTTCATCTTTTCTCAGGGGTGGAGCAAGCTCGGCATGTCTGCTCTGGATCATCTTATCCATGAATCCACTAGATGAGCTTTCATTTCTGGCTTCCTGTTCATGATTCTCCTCAGACTGTTGAGGTGAGTGAGAGAGAGAGCTCATGATTGTTCGGCAGGTGTTGCCTGGTATGCGGAAGGGTAGTGGGGCTACCCAACTCCCTGTGGCATCCTGTAGGAATTCCTTATTCATGAGCTTTAGGAATTCCTTGTCCTCTATCGACAAGACCACATCATTGTCATCTTTGCTGGTCTGGGACATTGTTGCTCCCAAAACGGGTCTGGATGCTAAAAGCGTAAAGTGTTCTTGGCATGGTCTCAGGTGGGATGCTCTCCCATTACTAAGAATGGGAGTTGCTAAGACGTTCTCTTGGGTTGGAGCTTGCAGCTGATCGACACAAACCATTCCTGCAATGACCCATCCGAGTTCCATCTTAATGGCAACTGGGATGCCTGGTGGGCCTTTGACCATTCTGTAACAAGCAAGGATTTCAAAGGCATCTCATCCCAACATAAGTAGGATTTCAGCTTCAGGATCTAGGGCACGGAAGTGACCCGCGATGTGCGACAGGTGAGGTATGATTCTTGCCATCTCTGGTGTTGGAATTTGATTGCGACCATCTGGTAAGGAGTCCCATTCTAACACTGGTGGCAGTGGGAACTGTGAACTCCCATTTAACGACTCTATGCACAGACCAGAGACTTTCCTCCCCGCTGTGCTCTGTGGCACAGTGCACGTTGATATTGTGAAAAGTGTTTCTTCACTTGGGACATCAAAGAGGTCAAAGAATGCTGACCTAGTTAATGTGGTATTGCTTTGTGTATCTATTACTACATACATCTTCACAGCTTCTTCTGGCCATCCATCGGGATAGATTTTAGCTAGACAGATGTGGGCACATGAATGAGGAAGTGGTGAGTCACCACATACTGACATGCAGTGGACCTTGGCGGGCGCTTCTTGGCACTGTGTGGAGCCATGTTGAGGCTCTTTGGTAGAGGGAGGAGTGGAAGTTGCTTGTTGTGGCTGCTCAGAGTCTGGATGCAGGGCTCACGAGTGCTTGTCACTCTTGCATAGGTAGCATTTCACCTTAGTTGTGCAAGCTTTGGCTGTGTGTTCCATAGACTCACAGCATTTGTAGCAGACTTTGTACTCCCTAAGCAAGGCCTTTCATTTGTCCAGGGACTTCTTTCCGAATTCTCTGCACTTGTTCAGAGAATGTGAGGATTTATGTAGTGGACAAATCAAGTCTTTATTTGTTTGCAGAGGTTTAGATTGGGCTTTCTTCAATGGTTGCTTGTCTGAATTCTTCCTGGGCAAGGTAGCGACCTCTGACTTATGCACAGATACAAGGGTTTTTCCCTTTGCAGTTTGGAATGGACCCTTGGTTGCACCAAAGTTCTGACTGGTCCTTTTGGCTACAGGGAACCATTTTTCTGTGATGTTGAGGTATCAGGGGTTATTGCACAGCTTTGCTTGGTGGGCAACAAATTCTACAAGAATAGCAAAGGGGGGAACTCTGCCTTGATTCTTTGTCTCATAATCTTCAGATAACTTGATCCATTTTTCACTTAACTGCCGTGGTAGTTTTTGAATGATAGTCCTTTGCATCCTGAACTGGTCGAGACAAACAAGTCCCAGCAAGATGGGATCCTTTTGTGCCATCTGCAGCTGTGTAAGGAGGGCAGAGAATTTCCACAGCTTGCGAGGTTCACTGATACTGATGTCAGGGAAATTGTTGACACAATCCAAGAGCGAGGACTCTGTCAATGTAGATGTGCCATACTGCTGATCAAGCATATCCCATGCTTCCTCAAGGGCAGTGTCTGGGTTACCTAGTTGGGACGAGTAGATGTCCTTCACTATGTCTGAGATTCTGGTCCCAGCCATGCTATAATATGCCCGTGGTCTTCGGCTGGCTCGAACCTCTCATTGTAGATGGTACGCTTGAAAATATGCTTCCACAATAAGTACTCCTTCCCCGGTTTGTCAGAGAATTTCTGCATACCTCTGGCTGCCAAATCCCACCTTCTTCCACAGAATGTTGAAGGAGGCATTGGTGCTGCATAGGGGGTATAGTTACCTGGAGGTAGTATGGTGTTGGAGTCATTAGGAGCATGATTAGCGGATTTTTGTTGATCCTCATAGGCATTGCTCCCAAGAGCAGGGGCATATGCCAGAGATGGCTAGTGATTTTCTTCAGCATACTGCTTGTGGAGGGTAACTTCCCATGGGTCACATGAGGGGCCTTGAGGGTCTGGCCAGAATTTCTTTGCCATTGCGTTGAGCTTAGGAATCACGGCTTCTTCTCGCTGGGGAGTCATCATTGTTGTGGATGGACCGAAGGGGGGAGGTCTCGTGATCCAGATAGTGCAATGCTGGCATTCTGGCTGGTTTGCACATCTGGTGGTTGAGATTCTCCTTCTTGTCCACTTGGTTTTGGAAGATTTGTGGTCAACCGCAGTGCTCCTGCCTGCTCATGTCATAGTGCGCTCTGGTCATCAACATAGGACTACACATGGTTATACTGGCTTCCTATTTCTAGCCCTTCCAAATTGTGTGCGAAGGTAGTGCCTCCAGCCTCTGCCTGGAAGGCTGCAGCTATTGCTGTTATTTCTGCTCCCTCCCATTTGCGCTATAGAAACTCAAGGTTGGCCTGAGCCTTTGTCTCTGCTGTCTCCTGTTCATGCTGTAGAAACTCAAGCCTGGCCTGAGCTTCTCATTCCTGTTTAACATCTATATGAAACCACTGGTTGACATAATCTGTCACCATAGTCTTAATATACTAATGGTATCCAACTATACATTTCTTCCCTGATGATGATATTGATGACCTGTCTTGGATCCTGGAAGTTGTTAGGATCTGAATGGAGAACCACAGGTTTCAGCTGAACACTGACAAGATTGAGTGGCTTTGGGTTTTGGAGTCTTCCAGATATGGGACTTTAGTATCTTTGGTGCTTGATGGGCAGCATCACCCCAAACAGGTCTTATGTGTAATTTGAATGTGCTCCTGCTTGAATAGCAAGTGGCAGTCATGGCTAGGAGGGCTTTTGTACAACTTTATGTTGTGTGCCAGTTGTATCCATTAGTTAAGACACTTTACTTTCAATTATTCATGCTTTGGTCGCTTCCTGAGATGAGTTGCAATATTTGGAAGCTTTAACTGATGCAAAATGTGGCAATGTAGGCAATCATTTCTACTCCTAAAACTATAGCTGTTACATATCTGCTCTGTGAGCTGCATTGGTTGCCAGTTTATTCCTAAGTTCAATAATGGTACTGTTTTAAAATTTAAAGTCCTGCGTTACATGGAGTCAGATTATTTGACCTCTCCCTGGTTACATCTACCAGTACCATCAAATTTGAAAGGAGGGGCATCTTACATTTTCTGGACACTATAGAGTTCTATTTGACAAGATCCAGGTAGTGAGTCTTCTCTTCCATGGTTTCCACTCTGGAAAATCATCTCCCTAATGTGAGATTGGCCCCAACCCTAGTGGTTTTCCAGAAATCCCTTAAAACGTGAATTTTTCAGTAAATTTGGGATTCCCATTGAAATAGAAGTGCTATGAAATGGTTATATTACGTGTAAGATTTTTCAAAACACTCTTTTGCAGATTTACTTCTACTTATATTTTAATTGTTTAATGCTTTTTAATTATTCTCTTTTTATTGTGTGTCCCCCCAGAGTTACATTTGTGACATGAGTGGTTATATATGTTCTATAAAGAAATAGTAAAGGAAATGATGAAATGTGCAATGGTTTACATTGCAATATTACAATGGTTGCTTCATCATTTATCGCTTGCCATCCCTGCAGACATCTCTGATCTTGGATAAGGCCTGGAGGCACAAACAGGACATGATACAGCAGTGGTTCTCAACCTTTTTAATGCCGCGACCCCAACCGGTCGTAAGTCGAGGACTAAACCGGTCATAAGTTGAGGACTAAACCGGTCGTAAGTCGAGGACTAAACCGGTCGTAAGTCGAGGACTAAACCGGTCGTAAGTCGAGGACTACCCAACTGGTCGTAAGTCGAGGACTTTCCCTGCCCGGGAGCGCCACGCATGCATGGTTCTGTCCCCTGCGCCGGCCGAGGCGTAGCTGGCAAGCGGCAGAGACGGAGCAGGCCGACCACCAGCTGGCCCAGCCCAAGGGAGGTAAGGCACCCGCCGGAAAAGGGGAAAAAATGGCGGACAAAAAAAATGGCAGATAGCCTTGCTTGGCGACCCCCATGAAATGGTCGATCGACCCCAAATGGGGTCCCGACCCACAGGTTGAGAACCACTGTGATACAGGCACCGGCAAAGGCACAGATGAGAATTGGTAGATATTGACTTTGATCCATTCTAATACATTCAAATAAAATATTACTATAACATGCTGGGTTCAGTAGTTCTTCTCTTGTGCTTTTCTACTCTGTAACTTCTCTTGTGTCTTTCTACTCTGAAACTGTGCCTTTCTACTCTGTAATTCTAATTATAGGGTTGAAACACATTCATACTAATAAAAAACAATCATATTATGGAAATTTAAAAGAATTGGATATGAGTTTTTAATGATTAATTTAAATTAAGTGAATTTTTTATCAAATTAATGATTAGGTGAAGTCCTTTTTATGATAAATTTCTCCATACTGGAGGAATGACTAATGTTTTTCAGATTTGCTAAAGGGATGAAGGTAAAAGAAAGAAAAATACTACATAAAGTGTAAGTAATTCAGTTACAATGAATCAAAGAAAGAGAACATTTCATGAATTCCTTCATTTTATAGCTTTCATAATTGTTAACAAACAGGAGTTAAAAATGGAGCAGATATTTGGAGGAAAAACATAACCACTATTCCATGTATCCCCAATAGAAAGAATAACACATCTGCATTAAGATACATTTAAATCTTCATAATGAAGAAAACAGACAGTTTTATTTAACATATGACATATCATACATTAACATATGACTAGCAATATAAGTTAACATTTCAACTAGATTAATAGAACCCAATAAAATATAAATGTTAAAAAGATCTATGTTCAAATATCAATGTTTATGCCATTTAATCATTGAAACACAGAATTGTTTATATTAAAAATCAGATACTGGATCAGTACATGCCCGCAACTTACAGCTGGTCACAATGTGATCTACAGTTTGACGTGGGACCCTGCAGTCATACTGAGGGGAGGA
Organism: Protobothrops mucrosquamatus; assembly: GCF_001527695.2. Classification (NCBI taxonomy): domain Eukaryota; kingdom Metazoa; phylum Chordata; class Lepidosauria; order Squamata; family Viperidae; genus Protobothrops; species Protobothrops mucrosquamatus. The sequence continues at coordinate 148,631 of NW_015387638.1, forward strand.
TACTATGACCCATTTATACAGAGAGTCCCGGCAGACGCCCTGTGAAATGTGAATCCTATTCAGGATTGTCCATTGCTGACATGGTAGTTCAAAGTCTGGCACCATTTTTGTGGGGTCATGTATATGTCTTCCTATAACTGGATGTTCAGCCATCCATTTGGCTTTCCATTGAGAATTGATGTTGTGCATGTGCCAATGAGATCTTCCTGGATTTGAGCCTTCCTACTGATAAATAAGGAAAATCAGCATGCACCAGTTGTTCATATTTTTTTCTGCTAGTGCATCTTGCCTTCATAAAGCTGGTGCTATATGGCTCAGAACAGAAGCCAGCAAGTTGGAATGGTAAACAGACAGTAAAGATATATCACTGCTAAAGTGATATTCTGTTTTAAATTAAATTACATTTCTTGTGCTTATATATATGTGGCATCTGTTGGTATAAATCCATTGCTCCTGTGGTACAATGGTGGGATATAAATAAAAAATGTATAAATAATATTCTCCTTTAGCACAATAAAGAGTAAGAAAAAGTGGTTGAGAAGAAATAGGCAAGATGAATAGACAAAACTAAAAAAATCCTAATGATATGAAATATCTCTCTCTCTCTCTCTCTCTCTCTCTCTCTCTCTCTCTCTCTCTCTCCTTCCCTCCCTCCCTCCCTTCCTCTCGCTTTCTCCCATCACCCCTTCTCTCCCTCCATGGGTTTTAATTTTTTTCCCCCATTGTTGAAAAATCTTTACTCAATTTACAGAAGTTCATTATAGATTAAGACATCTCTGGAGAGGCAGATACAAATTCTGGCCAGCAGAACCGCAGTGGCAAAGAGAGACTGAGAAATCACCCACCTGTATTCTTGATGGCTGCTCCTTCTGAGGAAACCACAGGATTCAAAATTTTTGTGGGCAACTTATATGTTGAGTGGCCAGGAATTGAGGAAGAGCCAACACATTCATAAGTGCAGTACAGTCTTTTAATGACACTGGGTTTGCTCAAAGTCTCCACTTAATCACATTTGTATATAATCAGATCTTTGGACCAGTAGGATAAAGAAACAATAACAAACAAACAAAAAAAAAACCAATTGATATGTCAGCCTTCATTCCAACATCCAGATTAAAGGGGGGGGGGGGAAAGAAAATGATAATTTCAAGAATTTTAAATTAACAGCAAAAAGCTTAATAAGATTCTGACCTAAGACAGTTGTTTCTGTGTATGTATGTGTTTGTTGGTTTATCTTTCTTTGTTTATCATTGTGGTGCCTTTGAATCATTGTGGATTCCTGGCAATAATCTGGACTAGTCTATTCAGTTTTCTCATCAATATTTTGGAAGTTACTTGCCATATCCTTTTTTTATGGCTGAGAGATAGTAAATATCTCAAGGTCACTGAGATGCCTTTGTACGTAAGACAGGGGTAGAATTCATGGTTTCCAAGTTTCTAGCCAAGGGCCTTAACCATTATGCAAAATTTAATGCTTATATGTAACATAATGTAGTAGTAATAATAGTAATAAATGCTTTGGGTAAAATTCCAAAACAACTGAGCCACCACTTGAACACCATTGGCTAAATCCAGTTTAAATATTTGGCTGATATGAGGAAATATAATAATTATAACAGTTAATTAAAATTCACTTTAAGCATTTTAAAGGTCCATATTTTTCCCTGATAATACTTATAGTGTAAGAAGTTATTGCAGATTAATTATGAACCTATTGAATTTCAACTTATTATAGTGGATACAATTTTAGGCAAGCACTCGCTTGTAGTAAGGCTCACCTTAAATATATAATAAATATATTACATATAGTATTTATTTTAAATATATAATAATAATAATGTGGTGACAAAAACTGTATCCAGTTGGGACTTCCGGTGGCAGGCGATTTCGCTGGTCGCAGCTGTTTGCTGCCTCCCGCCTGTTTTGCGTAAAAGCCGGTTTGACAGCCAGCATCTGCTGTCAAACGGCTTGATACCTTTCCCCTGGGCATAAGGGGATCGGTGAGCTGCCCGGGGTAGGAGTTGAGTTCCCGAGTCGTCCTATATGGACGATGTAGGCGAG
>NW_015387638.1:154176-158518 GCF_001527695.2 Protobothrops mucrosquamatus
AGGCCTCCTGCTTCTCTTCTCTGCTTACAACCGGCTCTGAGAGCAACACAAACGGTCCGGGTAAACTCGTTACAGAGCGCGCGCTTTCCTGCGCATGCGCACAAGCTGTTGCCAGTTTGTCTGGCCCCGGGCAGCTTCCGCAGCCCGTTGCCATGGCGACCGCCCGGGCTTGCTTGCTGCAAGTCCCGGGACACAACACTTATAATATGAATAATTCTTTCAAATAGATCTGGGCATTTGTCACCAATTTTGTTCATATCAACTCTTTTCCTTAGGATATTCTTTTGTGAGTTTGAAAAAGGTAATTCCTCATTCAGAAACATATTTTTGAAACTCCCACCATAATGACAGGAATGATATGTACATTTTCTCTTACAAGGAATTCTATATAACTCTGTAATACACACACACACACACACACACACATACACACACAAATTTATTTAAATACCCTAACCCTGGTCTTCCACATTGTCTTGAAACAGCATTTTACCAAAATGCTCCCCTTGCAGAGACATATTCAAATTGCTTTCAAATGCTAATCCCTCATTACAATGTCCTATAATCAATGATGCATGTGTCACAGCATTTTACCAAAACTGCAACATTGTCTGGAAATTGATTAGGTCAATAATTGTATGTACTTATAACTGGGGAGTCAGCAGAAATATTGGCAGAACGGCTCAAAGCTGTCCTTCAGCGTTTCCACTAAGTGGGGCTGAAGCTTAAGAGGGACAAATGCCAAATAGGTGTGGACTCAACAGAGTTCCTCGGTTTTCACATAGATGCTGCAGGCATTCACCCCGCTGAATCTAAGCTCCAAGCTATTCAGCAGGCTCCCCGACCAAAGTCAAAGGGGGAGCTACAGGCATTTTTGGGGTTACTCAATTTCTACCATGCATTCCTGCCTCATAAGGCAGCATTGGCAGAGCCCTTACATAGGCTCTTGGACAAGAAGGCCCCTTGGCAGTGGACGAGTGCCCACAAAAACAGTTTCAAGGCAGTCAAATCACTGTTGTCTTCGCACTCCGTGCTTGCACATTTTAACGAAAAGCTGCCTATCAGCATTGCATATGATGCATCTCCGTATGGAATAGGAGCCATATTGAGCCATTTAATGGCTGATGGGAGGCAAGCTCCGATAGCTTATTATTCAAGGACACTGTCATCGGCGGAATGCAACTACGCCCAAATAGATAAAGAGGCACTGGCCATTGTGGCCGGCATCAAAAAATGTCATGATTTCCTTTATGGTTGCCCATTCACAGTCTTCACCAACCATAAGCCACTACTTGGTCTGTTCACGACAGACAGACAAACTCCTCAGATCCTATCTCCATGGATGCTGAGATAGTCCATCTTTCTTGCCGCTTATAGTTACAGTCTAATTCACAAACCGGGCAGGGAAATGAGCCATGCTGATGTGCCCCTGCCAAACTCAGAGCCAGACTTCGCACCTGCTGCATGCATCCTGGCAATCCAGGACTTGCCAGAGTCTCCCTTTCATGCTGGGGATGTGGCTGCTGAGACAGCTTCTGACAAAATGCTCAGTTGCGTTTTGAACTGGGTGCTCAGGGGGTGGCCAGAAGCTAATCTGGGGGCAGACTTTCACAGCTTCAGTAGAAGGAAGGATGAGCTCTCAGCTCACAAAGGCTGCATTCTTTGGGGAAGTCGGGTCATAGTTCCAAGCTCCTTGAGGACTAGGGTCTTAGAATCTCTGCATGAGGGAAATCCTGGGATAGTCAGGATGAAGGCACTCGTGAGAAGCTACCTGTGGTGGCCAGGGTTGGATAAGGATATTGAGGTCCAAGTACAAAGTTGCCACGTTTGCCAGCAATCCAGACCTGAAATGTCTCAAGCCCCAGTACATCGCTGGGAAACCATGCAAACCCCATGATCCAGAATCCACAAAGACTTTGAGGGACCATTCCAGGGACAACTGTTCCTCATTGTCATGGACAGTCACTCTAAGTGGCTAGAGGTCGCACCTGTCCCTACTATGACTACTGCCAGGACCACCCAGGAACTGCGCAGAATCTTTGCCACACACAGGTTACCCGATGTAATCATTTCTAACAATGGGGCTCAATTTACCGCTGTGGAATTTCTGTCCTTCTTGAGGGTTAACATGATCAGGCATGCCACTTCAGCCCCCTTTCACCCGGCTCTGAATGGCCAAGTGGAATGCATAGTTTGAATGACCAAAGAGTGGTTAAAGAGAATTGTGACCGGCGATTGGCAGCATCAGCTGGCAGACTTTTTACTTTGCCAACACACGACACCCTGCACTTCTATGGGCAGAAGCCCAGCAGAACTCAGATGGGGACGGCCTTTAACCACCAAGTTGGACTGTCTGCATCCAGACCAAGTTGCCTAGGACACAGCACAGCCAAAGCCCCCTCAGAACTTGCAAGTAGGCGACCGGGTTTGGGCACAAAATTACGTTCAAGGGGCACCGTGGGTGGGGCTTCCGGTGGCTGGACGACGGCCGATGGAGGCTTTTTTGCAAGCCTCCCATCTGGGACTGCGTTAAAGCCGCCGAAGCAGCATGCACCAGCTGTTTGGCGGCTTGAGCTTTCTCTTCGGGAGAAGGAGAGAGGGCGAGCTTCACTCTGAGTAGGAGTAGAGTTCCCTAATCCCCCTAGGAGCTTTCCAGGGGGACGAAGGTGAGAACTCCTCCGGAGCTCAGAGCTTTCTCCGCAGCTCGGGATGTCTTCGTTTGCAGCAAAGCCAGACGTCGTCTCCACCTCTGATGTTTATTCAGATTTTGAATTGTGAGTAAACTTATCAACAGACAGAACGGACCAGGAAATTTGCACTTTGATTGATAAAGAGACTTTAACTCAGAAGACTTAAAGACATCTTTCTCAATTGTTATATTTAATCTGAGAAGAAAATGGCTGTGGGCAAGCCGTTTCTTTGTTTCAAAGGAAAACTTTCACTTCTCTTCCGGTTGTGGATTGATACATTGTAAAGACCATTTTGAACTTTTTTTGAACTTAAGAAAAGTTTGGCTAAATACTTGCTGTTGTGGATTGATACTTTGAAAAGACTCTTTTAAATTCAAGGAAAGTTTGGTTAAATAACTGCTGCTTTCTCTTGTTTTGGATTATACTCAAAGTGTTTTCAGAATGGCTTCTAAACGTACTGGAACTTCTGCAGTACCTAAAACAGCTATTTCTTCCCCAGTTGTGCAAATTACACAACAGAAACCTAAAACTCCTCCACCCTCGCCCCCCCCTATTACTCTTAAAGATTTACAGGAATCTTTGGCACAAGTCTCCAAACAAATAGTACAACAAATGAGAATGGAAACAGAACAGCTTCTTAGCAAGAAAAATGATGAATTGTGTGAGAACATGTCACAAATTTTTCAAGGTTTTGCAGTTCATGTAGATCATATAGAAGGACGGGTGGATGAAGTGGTGGAAAAAAGGAAAGGAATGGAGGATAGACTGGAAAAAGTAAAAGAAGGTGTGGAAATTACTCAAAATGATATTGTAATGTCACAATATAGAGAAATGGAGTATGCTATAAGAATTAGAGGCTTAAAAGAAGATCTACAGGAGAAACTGAGGGAGGAAATAGCAGCTGCTCTGGCTCTGGTTTTTGAGTGCGATCCTGAAATTATTTTTGGAGAAATTGAAAAAGCTTATAGAGTAAATTCATGGGTTGCACGTCAGAGGAAACTACCTAGAGATGTTGTTGTTTACTTTTCCAGAAAAACATGGTGTAATGAGATTATACAAGCTTTTTATCAGCAGAGATTTCAGATTGCTGCCCAAGATGTTATACTTTTAAAGGAAATGCCTCCAAAAATTTTAAGAAAAAGGAAGGAATTTGCTTTTTTGGCTCAGGAGTTAAAAAAGTGGCAGTTGCCTTTCAGATGGGATATACCTGTTGGGATGATTGTGAATTATGCTGGGATCTGTCACAGGCTCAATACAGTTCAAAAGGCTAAAGAATTTTATTTAACGGTCCTGAAAGCTGACTCACCTTCTGCATCATGAGCTAAAGGAATGGAAGATGTAGAGGAACAACTATTCGTTGAATTGCCTGGAGCTACATCGTTACCTGCAGGAGATTTTCAGAGCTCGCAATTGATGGACGTAAAAGATGATTTAAAGGAGCAAAGAATGACACGTGCAGCTTACAGACGTAGGGAAAGAGAACAACAAAAAGAATCTGCACCTCAAACATATTCGTCTACCTCAGAGCCAGTGGGAGGGGCAAGATCGAAGAGATCTGTTATTTCAGATATACAAGGAATGCTCCAGAAGCTTCAAAAGCCAAAAGATGGCTAAGTTGATGACATTGAATGTTAATGGCTTGAACTCACCAC
>NW_015387638.1:159374-160640 GCF_001527695.2 Protobothrops mucrosquamatus
TGGAGTTAAGAGACATTTGGCGAGATCGGAATATAGGAGAAAGTGATTTCACCTATTTCTCAGATAGACATCATTCTCATTCTAGAATTGACTTCATTTTGATTACTAATGATTTACTCCCCAGGGTTAAGAAAGTGAAGATTTTTTCTAGGATTTTATCAGATCATAGCCCTGTGTGGATGGAACTCTCAACTGAAGGAGGAAGTAAAAGGACTTGGAGATTGAATGAGAATTTATTAAAACATGAATCTAATATGCAGATACTTAAAGATTATTTAAAAGACTTTTTTACACTGAACATGAATAAGGACACTTCTATGTCAATGGTGTGGGACGCTAGTAAGGCGTTTATGAGAGGTGCTCTAATTTCAATGAATACAGCTCATATAGGCGAAAGCAATTACAAAAGTATAGGGATTTGGAGCAAGAGATAAAAATAAAAGAAAAAGCTTCCTCCTTAAATCCAATGGATAATAATTTAAAGGTATCTATTGCAATGTTGAAGGAACAATTTAATATGTTACTGGCTGATCAGATTGCAGTGAACTTGAGATATATGAAATATAACACATTTTGTAATGCAGATAAACCTGGAAGGTGGTTGGCTTACCAATTGCGAAAGAAACAAAAACAAAGTGTTATAGAGAAAATAAATTATAAAGGTAAAGACGTTTTTCAACAAGACTTGATTAAAAAGGCCTTTCTGGAATATTTTTCAAAATTATATGTCTCGGAGAATATACAATCTTCTGAAATAGATAGGTATTTGCAACAAGCAAATTTTCTTAGACTTTCAGATGAACAACAAGGAATGATAACTGTCCGATTGTGTTGGATGAGATTATAGAGGCAATTAAACAATTTAAGGTTGGCAAGGCTCCTGGTACAGATGGGTTAACTGCAATATATTATAAAATGTTATTGGAAGAAATGTTAGAACCTTTGAGATGTCTTTTTAATAGTATATTGTCTGGATCAGAAGTACCACCATCTTGGAGGTCTGCATTTATATCACTTATACCGAAGGAGGATCAAGATTTGACTCAGCCCAAAAATTACAGGCCAAGATCTTTATTGAATACGGATTATAAGATTTTTGCAAAAATTTTAGCTAATAGATTAATGCAAGTATTGAAATGGATTATACATGTGGACCAATCTGGATTTATAACTGGTAGATACATGAAGAATAATGTTAGACAAATTGTAAATCTGCTTGAATATTTGGATAAAAATAATCAAATTCCAGCGGCTTTTATATTTCTG
>NW_015387638.1:162373-171049 GCF_001527695.2 Protobothrops mucrosquamatus
GGGGGGGGGGGGGGGGGGGGGGGGGGGGGAAGGGGATGAAGGGGTAGAATTATATAAAATTTGGTGTATTTATAAATATAATGTAAATGTTTGTCTTTAAGAAGATATGATCGGCTAGTACCCCTAAACTGCATCCGAGGTGGTGGAAAAGAAGGTGATGGGATGTGTAGGATAGTTGGAAAGGAGGAAAGAGGAGAGGTCATGGTTAAGAGGGGGAGGAAGGAAGAGGGAAGTAGGTAGGAAGGTTGAGGGAGTGTGGATGCGGGGGGGGGGAACCGCTGGTTATTTCTGAATACTTACTTTTTTATGTGTTTGTTTTTCTAATGAAATGCAACATATTTGTATTATTTGTCCATATGTTTATTTGAAAAATTAATAAAATTTGTAAATCAAAAATATGTTAAAAAGATGGTAATAAAAAAATAAAAAAGTTGGCTAGTATTAACATAGTTTCATTTCAATCAAACCATCTACATATAGAAAGGATCTTCATAAGTCAAATTTTCTCTATCACTGGGATGTTTTGATTGACTTGATCTTCTTTTCAAAAGCTCTATGAAATAAATCAGTTGATGGGATCTGTTCCTTTCCTACATGCAATTTTCTGAGGGAGAGGAAAAGGAAACAAACAAACAAACAAAATTATTGAAAAAAAAGGAAGATAAGTGACAAAAAATGTGTGAGTCCTCTCATTGTCCATTAACAAAGTCTACTTGAACAAATTGTATTGAAGGGCATATGGCTCTTGATTACAAAAATGACAATGCCTATTTTAGTTGAAAAATGATAGAATATATTAGCAATGATTTATATATAAAAACCACTAGTCCTTACTAATTTCAAAATCTATGGCAATGCAGCTGATAAAGCCTGTTGATCCGATGGTTCCTAATAGCTGAAAAACAGTTAACAAGGAATTTCTGAAAATGGTTAGAAAAGGAAGTATGCAAACCATTTCTTCTTTTAAGGCACTAACTGTAAGATGGCCTATTCCCTCATCTCCCAGAATTCTGAACTTTCCAGAGGCTACTATGTTGTATCCCCTCATAGGGAGCAATTGTTTGGAGCACTTGTGGATGATCCTTCTCCATATTCTGGGACCTTAGCACATGCCATATAACATAACAGATTTAACAACTCTAGGCAGGGCTTTTTTTCAGCCGGAACGCGGCGGAACCGCGTTCCGGCACCTTTTTCCGGGCCGGCCGCACCGGAAATAGCCCCTCCCAAATTTTACTTGCATTCCTGTTCTCTAAAGGGGCGGTCCTAGGGTTTGATGAGGGCGTGGCCAGGTTTGAGTTCCGCCACCTTTTCTCCGAGAAAAAAAGCCCTGACTCTAGGTAAGAAAGACAAAAAATTATGGATAATGGACACAGCGGTACCTGTACACAGCAAAATAGAAGAGAAGGAACTAGAATAGGAGTCTTCAAACTTGGCCCTTTTATGAATTGTGGACTTCAACTCTCAGAATTCCTCAGCCAGTGTGAAGTTCATAAGTCATAAAAGGGCTAAGTTTGAAGACCCCTGAACTAGAGAAAAAGTACAAAATACAAAGGCCTGCAAGTAGAAGCAGAACGATTATGGTAAAAGAAAGCAAAAGATAATACCAATAGTTATAGATATCTTGCATGCAATTCCAAAAGATCATTTGAACACTGTTGGCATTGACAAAAATCATCATCAGTCAATTGCAAAAGGCAACTTTACTTACAAAATCTAAGTTCTATTAATATCATTATTAACAGGAAATATTGTGGCATTTCTGGTTTTTGGCTCTGAACCCTATGCCATGTGTGGAATCTAAAAGGAAGTAAAATGTCTGGAATTGCTGGTACATTTTAAAACAAGTTGAAGCTGCCTCTGACTAATCTTGCTACCTTCTTCCCCACAACTCTTAACATTCATAACCTCAGGATCCAGCCCTTTTTTCCCCTCTCGCCCATTTAATTTTTCTTCCTGTTCTTGGGCCCTACTGCTTAGTATTCAGGCATAAAACTCTCTTTTTGTTCTTAAATCAGGACTGTTTCCTGGTCCCAAAGCTCTTCTTCCCACTTTCATATTCCATAGCATGTGCTAAAATTTTCTATTATATATAGTACATTTGGGACATAATTCTTTTTATTAAATGTATTTTGCTATGCATGTTAGTTGCAAAATTCTAATAATAATAAGCACATGTACTTTGATTCATTTATATGTTTGGAAATATGAAATAGATTTATTTGAATAAAATTATCAAGTAGAAAAGGATTCTCTCTTACTTTTTCTATAGATATCAGGATGAATCAATTTATATTTATTGTAAGAATAACTTGACTCAATATTGTCACATTATTCATATAGTTTTTAATTTTAGAATATTGCTAAATCATTCCAAAGCCAAAGTTACAATGAGACAAAATATAAATACCTTACCATTTTTTTTGTAAATCTTTGATTTGTATTTATAGATGAGATTATGCAGTTTGAACTAAGCAAAATATGCAGAGTTCAACAATTATAAAGCATATTTAACTATTAACACAAAAAACCAACTATAATTTATGAGAAAACATAATGGAAAGTTATTTCCTTCCTGGCTGACAAAGTGAAAAATGAAACTACTGTAGAATGCCTTTATTGACAAATGGAATAGGCTCCAATTCTCTTTTTTCTTTGATTCTTTAACATATGTGGGCATGTATTTTGCTTTCATTCTGTCATCTGTGATCCTGGAAATGAAAAGCTGAGTTTGATCACAAGCATTAAGCAGGAAGTCAAGCAAAAGATTTATACAATCACATGGTCTGTTGCCCACAGTGATTGAGCTGTTGATGGCTTCCAAGAGGAGCTGTACAAGCTCTTATCACAGCCTTATTATTTTTCTCTCAAACACACACACACACACACACCAACAAATAGAAAGGAGACATGTACCAAGGGCACTAGAAACAATTTCTCTATGTATTGCTTCTGGTGAAAAGATAGCCAGTTTCATTAGACTGTTTTTATACATGTTGTGTTTAAGTAATGGAGCACTCACCTTAAGTATGGAAAGATAAAAGAGGAGGCAGAAAAAAAGGCAGGAGATTATGAAACTGGACTATAGGCTAGCTAACAAAAAAAAAAATTCAAACCAAACCAAGTGAGTTTGGAGCAGAAATATTAAAAACCATATGGATGGTTGTCAAAGCTCTTAAGCATTCATATAGGATCTCATCTAGGCAGAATTCCCCTATAAAGAGCTATCAATTAGGAGACAAAAGAAGAATCAGGGTGAACTTAAGGAAGGCAAAATTATGCAATGTCAGAAAGAAAGTAGGCAGCAAAAACAAAACAAATCAAGAATTTGAAAGTTCACAAAGATATAAGCAACACCTATTTACTCCCTAATTCCACTTTAATCAAGTTAAAGATTTGCTTTTTTAGTTTGATATTCATCTTTTGTAATGAGAGAAAGTCTGAATATGTTGCCATTTCATATCACATGAATAGTTATTATTGATTGATCAGATATATGTCATCGTTGGTGTTGATTCTTAGAATGATACCGAAAGTTGGTCTCCTTTACAATCTATTCCTAACCTGATCTTTCAGGTTTTTCAATTATCACTACTGTTCATTCACCTTGTTGCTGGTTATTGTCTTCTCTTCTATCTTTCCCAGCATTCCCCAGAGAAGTAGATCTTCACTTAATGTTTCTGAATAATAAAAAAATGTAGGGTGCAGTGCTAATCTCAGTTTCCTAGCCGAGAGAGCCAGAATTGTTTGAAAATATTTCCATGGTCATGTGTTGTTACCTTCCCACCAAAGTACCTATTTATCTACTTGCATTTGCATCGTTTCAAACTTCTAGGTTGACAGTAGGTGGGGCAAGACTAAGAGCTCCCCCATCATGCAGTGCTTGGATCTTGAACTGCCAACCTTTCATTCGACAAACCTAGCATCTTAACCACTTATTTATGTCTTGCATGAGAACTCTGGGTTGATTTATTCAATGCTCCATTTGTTTGTTTTCTTGGCTCTCCATGTTATTCTCAGATATCTTCTCTAATACCAAAATTCAAAAACTTCAACACTGTTTCTACCCTGCTTCTTCAAAATCCCACTTTTTTTTCCATACACTGTCATACCAAATAATAATTACTTGCACTATTCTAATCTTTGTAGGCATATGCCCACAATGGCATTTGAATATATTTTCCAAGCCATCCTAGCTGCTCTATACTCTCAAAAAGTATTTCTTGACTCCTAAGGTATTTATCTTAGGTAGATATCTTCTTTGTTAGTTCTAAAACTGGTTGATGTCATTAGTTTGATTCTATTTATATTTAATTTTAGTTCCATATTTTCACTGTGCTTCTTGACTTTTATTATTAGAACTTGAAAGATAAAAAGGACAAGTATAAAAAGTGGAAAGAGGAGCACATAACTAAGTCAGAATAGCACCAAATAGCCCGAGCCTGCAAAGACGAAGTGAGGAAAGCTAAGGCTCATAATGAACTAAGGCTTGCGACCAAAGTCAAAAATAACAAAAAAGCTTCTTTCAACATATAAAAAACAAGAAAAAAGTGAAGGAAATGATTGGTCCATTAGTGGGGTGAAAGTAGCAAGAAGGTGACAAGCAATAGGGAGAAAGCAGAACTATTTAGCTCATTTTTTTCCATCTGTCTTTACACAAAGGGAAAAAACAGACCAACCTATCAAAAATAGTGCCATAAAAAACAGAATAGAAACACAAGTTAAGATAGGCAAGAAAATGGTAAGTGAGCACCTGTCCAGCCTAGACGAGTTCAAATCACCAGGACCAGATGGATTACACCCCAAGGTTCTCAAGGAACTGGCAGATCTCAGAACCATTGAACTATATTTTTCAAAGATCCTGGAGCACTGGGGAACTACCAGAGGACTGGAAAAGAGCTAATGCAGTTCCCATCTTCAAAGAAGGGAAAAAAGGGGATCCAGGAAATTACAGACCTCAATACCTGGGAAGAGTCTGGAAAAGATAATCAAACAATGAATCAGCAAAAACCTAGAGGCAAACAAAGTCATTACTAAAAGTCAACATGGGTTTGTCAAAAACAGGTCATGCCAGACAAATCTTATTGCATTCTTTGACCAAGTGACAAAATTAGTGGAATGCTGTGGATATAATTTACCTGGACTTCAATAAAGCATTTGATAAAGTAGATCACAACCTACTACCCGATAAGATAGAAAAATGTGGGTTAGACAGCATCACCACCAGATGGATTCATAGCTGGCTAACTGGCCATACTCAGCGTGTGGTCCTCAATGGAACCGCATCTACATGGAGGGAAGTGTGTAATGGGGTGCCCCAGGGCTCTGTTCTGGGCCCAGTGCTCTTCAACATCTTCATCAACTATTTGGATGAGGGGATAGATGGGGAACTCATCAAATTTGCAGATGACACCAAGCTGGCAGGAATAGCCAACACTCTGGAAGACAAGCTTAAGATACAGTAGGATCTGGACAGACTTGAACACTGGGTACTATCTAACAAAATGAAATTCAATGGTGAAAAAAGTAAGGTTCTACATTTAGACAAGAAAAACCAAATGTACAGGTATAGTATAGGGGGTACCTTGCTCAATAGTAGTAACTGTGAGAGGGATTTCAGAGTCCTCGTGGACAATCACTTAAATATGAGCCAGGAATGTGCTGCAGCTGCCAAAAAAGCCAACACAGTGCTAGGCTGCATTAACAGAGGGATGGAATCAAGATCACGTGAAGTATTAATACCACTTTGCAATGCCTTGGTAAGGCCACACTTGGAATACTGCATCCAGTTTTGGTCACCATGATGTAAAAAAGATGTTGAGACTCTAGAAAGAGTACAGAGAAGAGCAACAAAGATGATTAGGGGACTGGAGACTAAAGCATATGAGGAAAGGCTGCTGGAATTGGGTATGTCTACTTTAATGAAGAGAGGACAAGGGGGGGGCATGATTGCAGTATTCCAATATCTCAGGGGCTGGCACAAAAAAGAGGGAGTCAAGCTATTTTCCAAGGCGCCTGAAGGCAGGACAAGAAGCAACGGATGGAAACTAAGCAAGGAGAGAAGCAACCTAGAACTAAGGAGAAACTTCCTGACAGTTAGAACAATTAACCAGTGGAACAACCTGTTTCCAGAAGTGGTGAATGCTCCAACACTGGAAGTTTTAAAGAAGAGACTGGACAGCCATTTTTCTGAAATGGTATAGGGTTTCCTGCCTGAGCAGGGGGTTGGACTAGATGACCTCCAAGGTCCCTGCAACTTTATTATTATTATTATTATTATAAAAGTAGCAAAACAGGAAAACCCGTAAGAAGAAGACTACCCAGGACATTCTTTGATATGGCAGAAGAAATTGGAATACAAGATGTCTGGAGAGAAACCAATCCTCAAAATCGACAATATACTTTTTACTCAAATAGCCATAAATCTTGGTCAAGAATTGACATGATTTGGATGACTTCTGAATTAAAGATGGATATACAGGAAATTGAGATAGAAATAGGCACATGGGCAGATCATAACCCTTTAAAAGCGACATGGAAAAAAAAACCAAGATGGATTTTAAATCAATCTATACTAAAAGACAAAGAGTTCATAGAGTTGGCGAAAAGAGAAATGGAATTCTTCTTTAAAGAAAATAAAGAAGAAGATACATCACTACAAAACATATGGGACACAGCTAAAGCATATTTTAGAGGTATAGCTATAACGTATATGGCAAAGAAAAATAAACAGAGAAGACAGCAATATTTATTATTAAAAGAAAAATTTATAAAGTTAGAGACAGAATTACAACAAAATCCACAGAAAAAGACTTTGAAAAGAGAAATGGAAATAATAAAACATAAGCTGAATTTGTTGGACTCAGAAAAATTGGCGGAACAAATAAAGAGAGCAAAACAAAATTTCTTCAAAAATGCCAATAAGCCAGGAAGATGTCTAGCTTATAAGCTCAAAAAACAGAAAGAGAAAAAAATAATACATAATTTAGTAGATGGGAAAGGTTGTCTACAATTTAAAAAGGAAGAAATAAAAAAGATAATTAAAAAATATTATAAGGAATTGTATGGTAAAGAGGAGGCTGCAAGAGAGAGAATTGCTCAATATCTAGAAGAAAGTAAATTGCCAAAAAATCCAGAGACATTCAAAACTATGTTAGAAGAAAGAATAACAATGATGGAGATATTAGAGGCTATAAAACGACATAAAATGGGAAAACACCAGGCCCAGATGGGCTACCGGCAGAACTTTATAAAAATCTACAAGATACATTAAACGAACCACTGAAAGATGTTTGTAATGGACTATTGTTAGAGGCCAAACTTTCAAATACATGTATAGAAGCAAATATTACTTTGATACCAAAAGAAGATTCAGACTTGACGTATATTAAGAACTATAGACCGATTTCATTACTCAATGTGGATTACAAAATTTTTACTTCAATAATGGCAGAGAGATTGAAAAAATACTTAGTTGAATTTATACATCCAGATCAAAACGGCTTTTTACCGAAGAGACAAATTAAAAACAATTTAAGGGTGATAATGGATGTATTAGAATATTATGAATTACATCCAGGAAAACAATTAGCATTAGTGTTTTTAGATGCCCAAAAGGCGTTTGATAATGTTTCCTGGCAATTTATGGTTCAGCAATTACAAATAATGGATTTTGGAAAGAATTTTATAAATATGATAAAAACCATATATAGCAACCAGACAGCAAAAGTGATAGTGAATGGAGATTATACTGAGAGCTTTGAGATAAGAAAAGGTACGAGACAAGGGTGTCCACTATCTCCATTATTATTTATCTTTACTTTGGAAGTACTAAATAGAAGGATAAGACAGGACACAGAAATTAAAGGATTGAAAATAAAAGATGAAACATATAAGTTACAAGCATTTACTGATGATTTAGTGTTTATCTTGGAAGAACTTTTAGAGATGATTCCTAAACTATGGGGAAAGATAGAAAAGTATGGAGAAATGGCAGGATTAAAAATAAATAAAGAAAAAAACTAATGTAATAGTAAAGAACCTCACAGATAAACAAAAAAGGCAAATACTAGAGAAAACAGAGGTACAAATAGTGAAAAAAGTTAAATATTTAGGTATTCATCTTTCGGCTAAGTGTTCGTCAATAAAAGAAGACAATTATATAAAATTATTGAAGCAAATAAAGCTAGACTTGGAAAGATGGAAAAATCTGCAGCTGTCAATATTAGGAAGAATTGCTACAGTAAAAATGAATGTGTTGCCGAAGATTTTATTTCTATTTCAAACGATTCCGATAAAACTTTAGAGAAAATTCTTTCAAAATTTAAATTCATTAATTTTGAACTTTATTTGGCAGGGGGAAAAAGCTAGAATTAAGATGAAAACATTACAAGATGCTAAGGAAAATGGAGGTTTTGGGTTGCCAGAATGGACGTTGTATTACCAAGCATCTGTGTTAACATGGGTGAAAGAGTAGATAACACTTAGAAATAAAAGGTTATTGTATCTAGAGGGACATGATTTACAATTGGGGTGGCACGCTTTCTTATGGTACGGGAAAAACAGAGTCCATAAGTACTTTCAAAATCATTGTCAACAGTATGGGAAAAAAATAAAGCTAAAATATATTTAAAAATTCCAGGGTGGTTATCAACGATGGAGGCATTTATACATCCA
>NW_015387638.1:171149-191762 GCF_001527695.2 Protobothrops mucrosquamatus
AGGGAATTAACTTGTCCTGGTGGGCACATTTACAGATACAAAGTAGATATGAAAAAGATGTAAAAATGTATGGATTTTATAAGGATCAAACTGTGTTTGATAAGATTTTGTTAACCTCAGATGAGAAATTAATTAAGAAAATGTATAACTTTTTGTTAATTTTGGATATGGAAAGTGAACAAGTGAAAGAAACAATGACGGGTTAAAGCTCTTTATTGAGTTGCCCATGCCCACTTTTTCAGGCCCCAGCAGTTTTTCAGCCAGTGTTTCTAACCTTTGTCATTTTGAAGGTGTCTAATTTCTTTAAAGCAGTTAATAGGCAATTTTTTTAAGGTGGATAGCAAAGGAAGTGAGAACTTAAGTTCTTTGAAGGCTACAATTCTGGCTAGAGCAAGAATGGCAAGTTCCCTTGTTTCCTGATTTAATAAGACTGACCTTTTCTTTTCTTTTTTTTTTTTTTGTAAAAGAATTTTTATTATTTTCAAATATAACAAAATATAAACATAAACTTGATGCATATAAATACAAAACATCAGTACACAAAAGAAAAGATACTTTACGGGTGATCCCGGCTGTCCCCTCTCCGCTTCCCCCTCTTTCACATACCACCTTCCTCCCACTACTGACCTTTTCTTTTTACAGTGTCATGGTGCCTGTGTTTGGATTTGCATCTTTCCTGAGATACAGTACTTAGAAACAGAATATAAAATGCAGAAACTGAAATTGGAATGTACCAGTTCAGATTTAACTAACTTCCTTCATAAAATCAACTATCATGTCATCCCTATTTCTTCTTTTCTTTAGACCAGCCAAACCCAAGTCCTGCAACTGTTCTTGTTTTTGTCTCCAGGCCTTTGATCATCTTAGTTGCTCTTCCCTGAACTTTTTCCAAGAGCTCAATATCTTTTTTGTAGTGTGGTGATCAAAATTGGTTGCAGTATTCCAGGTGTGGTCTCACTAGGGTTTATAAAGCAGTACTATTACTTCACATGATCTTAATTCTATGCCTCTGTTTATACAACCCACTGCTGGCTCATAGTCAAGTGATCTTCCACTAGGACTCCAAGGTCCCTCTCACAGTTGCTGTTTTTGAGCCAGGTCTCACCTAATCTGTACTTATATGTTTGATTTTTTTCTGCCTAAATGTAAAACTTTGCTTTTCTCCCCATTTAAGTTCATTTTGTTGGATAGGACCTATTGTTCAAGTTTGTCAACATCTTTTTGGATCCTAAGCTTGTCTTCTGGGTGTTGGCTATTCCTGCAAAATCTGCAAATTTGATGAGTTCCCCTTCTATTCCCTCATCTAAGTCATTTATTAAGATATTGAAGAGTACTGGCTTAAGACAGAGCCTTGTGGTACCACACTGCTTACTTCTTTCCATGTGGATGTAGTACCATTGAGGACTACTCATTGAGTCTGGTTTGTCAGCCAGCTACAAATCCATCTGGTGGTGATGTTGTCTATCCCACCTTTTTCTAACTTGCCAAGCAGCAGATTGTGATCTACTTTGTCAAATGCTTTACTGGAATATAAGTATACTATGTCCACAGCATTTCGCTGGTCTACTAATTTAGTCACTTTATCAAAGAATGAAATAAGATTGGTTTGGCGTGATCTGTTTTTAACAAAGCCATGCTGACTACTGGTTATAATTTTGTTTGCTTCTAGTTATTTGCATATCTGTTTTTTGATTATCTTTTCCAGGATCTTCCCAGGTATTGATGTTAGACTGATTGGTCTGTAGTTTCCTGGGCCTGTTTTTTCCCCCCTTTTTTGAAGATGGGAACCAGATCAGCCCTTTTCCACTCCTCAGGTACTTCCCCAGTGCTCCAGGATTGTTGAAAGATATAGCACAATGGTTCTTTTTTTTTTTTTTTCTAACAAATTTTATTAATTTTTCAAATTTTAACAACCAGGTAATTAGGAAGCAGCATGGTGATAGGGTAATCAATAATCCAATAACAGAGTGATACATAGATATCTCAGTTTACATCTCTATTTCCCTTAGGTATTATATCACATTCATATTAGTACATTTCTAGCTAAAGTTCAAGCAATCTATACATTTGTCAATAAATGTATATCAATAAATGAGATGGAGAACAAGAAAAGGCAGGATTTATTTATTATTATTATTGAGGGAGAGAGATTCTAAGGTTTGTGTTGAAGGCTTGGTAGGGCATTTGTGTGGTGTTGCAAATGTCTATCTGTTTCATCTTTATGAAACTTGGAACCTTCTTTCCTTGTTGAGAGAGGCTGTTCTCATTGAGCATATATTTGCAGCAGAATTATTTCATGAATAATTACAAAATTTCATTTCAAAAATGAGATGCTGGATTTCTAGTATGGGAAAGAAATTAATTCTAATCAAGAAGCAATTATATGAGTGACCTGAGAAAAGCAGTGTCTTGAGTATTTAATCAAAGGTGCATGAATGCACAAGCAGCTCCTTTGAAGCAAGATAATGTCTAACATGATTCAGACGACCAGTTCTTGTCAAGGGCTCTAAGAAGTTTACTTTTAAGGAATGACAAGGCAGAACTCATAGGAGCTTTGGGTACTATGGTCCCTGACAAAATAGCTCTTCATACCAGATATTATCAGAAAAACTATATAGAGCCATCAAAACCATCCAAGGCAGAAATAACTGATCTCACCTGTTAATATTCAACAGCTAACCAATATATTGGATAGCTTGCATTCTTATATTAGACCAGGGGTGTCAAACTGCCATGGGCTGGATGCATCATAGTGAAACCGCGCCCACCCCATTGTTGGCAATGGCAAAAAAGTCACGATATGTCACAACACATCATGTGACATTGCGAGTTTGACACCACTGTACTAGACTATTTTTTCAACATTTGTGATTGGATTTAAAAGTATGTTATTGTTGCTGTTGTTGTAATCTGCTGCTGCTGCAGATTAATTTTATTTCTAAAATTGTATTCATAATTATTGGTCAATACCTTTGCTGTGTGTGTTAAAATCTGAACTTTATTCACCTACATCATTATGAACCCTAAGTTTACTTTGTCAGCACTTTTCAGCTAGGAAGCATTCAAGGGGACTCATGTAAATATAATTTTTGTAATAGCACTTCTTGCTATTTTTATCTTCCATGAAATTTAAATAGATTGATTCATTAAAATCTCAGTAAGGAGGGAATGGAATGATTATAATAATTTAATTTTGTTGGATCAGCTATCTTAGGACTCACATTTAAAAAATAAAAAAGACCCCTATGTTAGAGACAATGTAAGATTACCAGGTGATCTTAATAGCAGCTAAATCAGAAATTTGTCCCAGTTTTACGTTACCATAACAAATTATCTTTAAAGTTTGAAGGAAGAGAGGAATGTTAGTCAGCCTGCCTGGATAAATAAAATACAATGTAATCTGTAAAATCCCAGTACAAAACAAAATAAGCAGAGTTCAGGGGCACAGGGGAAATCTATGGGGAGAAATATTTGCAACCTAAGTTATCAAAGTTCAGCCTCGGTTAGCAATTGTTCTAAACTTTAAAAAAGGATATATTGAGAGATGAAGAGTGAGAGTAAATTGTGCTACATAAAATGTTGCTGTGAAAGCAAAGGCTAAAAGTAGCAAATTGCACCTTGTGAATTATGTGAAACTGCCAGGTCTTCTGGTGCTATTATGCAGGCCTTACCAAATAATGTTAAAGCATGTCCATCACTTTCTGGTCACTGCATGAAGTAGTATTTGTACCTGTGTGAAATAGCTTAAGAAAGTAGTAAAAATAATTGACTAAGATGTACAGTTTTTGTTTTATCTTTAACTGGATTAGATGCAGGTAAGCAATAAATTATAAATGACTGCCATAGATACTTTCACATGCTAGCAATAGAATGCTTAGGATCATCCATGCAGATCAGAGGTATACAGGGCAAAAGAAAAGCAAGATCTTCAATCTGGCTTTAATAAGGACTAAGGAACATGAGATACTATTGCTGATGTCAGAATAGGACAACTCACTATGGCCAATTTATTGTGGCCAACTCACCACGGTCAACTTGATGTGTCCAACTCCTTACAGTCAACTCACCATTGCCAACTCACCACGGGCCAACTTGCCATGAGACAATTCAACAATTTAATTTAATTATTTAAAATAATAAAAAAAATATTTTATTTTTTGTCATTCACATTTCATTTTGTCCCCTCTTCTCCATCCTTTCTTTAATGATTCTATTCCACCATTTCTTCAATATTAGTGTAATTCTTGTCTTATGGCAAGTTGACCTGCAGAAAGTTGGCTATGATGAGTTGGCTGCAACAAGTTGTATATTGGATAATTGAGAAAGTAAAAAGAAGTCATTATATGTCTTGTATGCTTTATTGATTATAGAAAGGCCTTTGGTTGTATAAATTACATCAAGTTATGGTATGCACTTACAAAAATGGAAAACCCAGAATATTTCATTATTTACAATGAAATCTATGAATAAGTCAGAAAATTACAATAATAAGTCTGATGAAACAGACTGGCTCCAAACTGACAAAGAAATCAGACAAGGCAGTGTCCTCTCCTATTCTTTATTCAGCCCTATATGTTGAATATATATTAAAAGAAGCTAGGTTGGAAGAATAGAATAGAATAGAATAGAATGGAATGGAATGGAATGGAATGGAATGGAATGGAATGGAATAGAATAGAATAGAATAGAATAGAATAGAATAGAATAGAATAGAATAGAATAGAATAGAGCTGGAAACCCAACTAGTGTGGTTTTAAAATTGGAGAGAAAAAACCAAGAATATTGTGCACTGTGCTAATGGTACTGATAAAAGGCAAAAGATCTGCAAGTAATAATAATAATAATAATAATAATAATAATAATAATAATAATAATAATAATAATAATAATAATAATAATAATAATAATAATAATAATAATAATAATAATAAAGTTGGAAGGGACCTTGGAGGTCATCTAGTCCAAATCGTTGATGAAGATGTTGAAGAGCCCTGGGCCCAGAACAGAGCCCTGGGGCACCCCACTACACAGTTCCCTCCATGTAGATGCAGTTCCATTGAGGACCACATGCTGAATATAATCCATTGTTCCATCTACTATCGCATTAAAGTCTCCTATTAAACAAATATTTTGGTATTCCATTTCTATTAATTTCCTGTGTAATCTTTGATAAAATTGTTCTTGATTATCATTTGGGGCATAAATTGCCACTAACAGTATTTGTTTTTGATGTAAATATATTTCAACCATTACAATTCTTCCTTCTTCATCTGAATATATTAATTTAGAATCTATTGCCTCTTTAATGTATACCGCCACCCCTCGTTTCTTTTGTTGTGCTGATGTATAATGAAGCTTCCCCATTTTCGGGTATTCCAACAGTTTATAATGTTTTTGTGTGTGTCTCTTGTAAACAGATTATATCTATATTTAATTTCTGAAGTTTCCTAAAAATTTTATTTCTTTTTGTTGGGGAGTTTAGTCCATTTACGTTTACCAAGAAAATTTCATTTTTTTTCTCCATTTCCTCTTTCATTACTTATACTTTGGACTAGTCGATCTTGTAGTCCTTTGTTCTCTGGCAGTTCCTTCTCCTTCACCCATTTGTTCACCTTTCTCCTTCTGCTGTTCTGCTTGTGCTGTTGCTCCTTGGGCCATCTCTCCCATCTGCTTATCCTCTTGTTGTTGATGCAATCCTTCATCCAAAATGACTCTATTTCTTACTTCAAAGTCCTCTGCTTTCCATATTGAATCCAGTCGATATCTTGTATTATTCCAGTTTATTAAAATGCCTTCTGGCATTAGCCATCTGAAATTTATGCCTTTGGCAATCAATTTTGTAGTTAGAAAAGGGTAGTGTCTCCGGGTATCCCTTACTTTCTTGGGTATCTGTTTTAGGACAATTTCTTTATTTTTATATTGTAAGGGTTCCTCTCTCACTTTTCTCAGTACTTCATCTCTTGTTGATTTCTTCATGAACCTCACATGCACTTCTCTTGGTAATCTGTTTTTTCTTGCATAGCTTGAATTCATACGGAATATTTGATCCGTCTCATTCTGAATGTCTGCTCGGTCTGCATTTAAAAGTTCTGCCAACAACTCAATAATCACCATTTTTATATTTTCTTCACTATCTTCAGGAATATTTTGAAACATCAAATAATGTTCTGCTTCTCTCATTTCTACCATTGCCATAGCCCGTTCTAGCTCTTGATTTGTTTGTTCCAGTCCTTCATTCTTTTGCAATAACATTTCCACCTTTTTGTCAATGTCTTCAGTTTTATTTTCCACTTCCTGGATTTTCTGTTCATTTTTAATGATCTTTTGATTTTGAGCTTCAAATTGTGCCTTTATATCCAGAATTTTTTTGCTTACTTTCTCCAGTTTACTTTGTGTTTCCTCATGGTTCCTCTGCAAGATTTCTTGAATTAATTTTAAAGAGGCCTGTGTTTCATCTTGAGCCATGCTTGCTTTGTATTATTGCTGTAGAAATGTACCAACAGGACTCTGAGTTGTTGGACTGGCTTATCCGACAGAGGGCGCCGAAGAGGTTTTCTTTGCAAGTCTGGAAATATTAGATATACTCATTTTGTGGCTCACAGTCTTAAACTTATATCCAAAGCGTAAACAGGAATCAGCTGTTGTGAGGCAAACCTACCTCCTCCAGTCCCTTCTTGGATCTAAAATGTTCTCCCCCCCCCAGATAATGTCTATTTAGTTTTTAGCCAATGTCAACAAGCATAGCTATAAACAGTCTCTTCACTTATTATCTCAGACCAAGGCTTTGTTTTGTTCTCAAGCTTCCCAAGGTCACTCTCTTTTTAATTCTTATTTTTCGCCAGTAGGTGTCCTCCTTGGCTTATTTATCGGCTTATTTATCAGTCTCCACACTCCGGTACTCTGATAGTTTGATATTCATTAACATTTCCCCTTAATGTTAAATTGCCGCTCCAAAAGTCTCTCTGGGGGTCTTTACTCTTTTAAGTTCTTCCTTTCAGGGTCTCAACATTTTCAAACACAAGGAGAAGAAAAAGACTTCAGCTCACCCAGACATAGCATGTTGTTGGAAATCAGCTGTTTTTCATAGCTTCCCTTCCGGCTGCAGACAACTTGGGCTGCCTCGGCTCTCCCGGCAGTCTTTCTACCGCCCCTTTAGAGGGGGCTTCAGTACACCCAGATTGGTTGCCACCAGATCCAAGCTCCTGAAATATCCCTCTTTCTTTGTTGCCCCTCCAGGGCAACTTTCCGTCCCTTTAAGAGACGCTAGGCGAAGCGAAACTGGACTGAGAGGCTGGAGATCCAGCCTCCCATGTCTGTCTCATTCCCTGCCAAACCGGAGGGGCAAATTTTTTTGGCTATAATATAGAATTAGAAAAATGGCAAATGTTATGGGAGAGAAACTACAAATTAACAATGTCAACTTCATACAAAGAAAATCTGTATAAAATGTTTTATAGGTGGCACCTGCCGCCAGCAAGATTAGCAAAAATGTTTAAAAATATGTCAGATAGATGTTGGAAACGTAAACATAACTTAGGCATGTATTATCACATTTGGTGGACATGTGGTAAGGCAAAGGCCTATTGGAGAAAGATACATATGTGGTTAGAAAAAATATTGGGTGAACAAGTGGATTTTAAACCTGAACTTTTTTTACTAGGTATTATGACTGAAAAGACTAATAAGCAGAAATTATATTTAGTTTTACACATCACTACAGCAGCGAGAATAATTTTTGCACAATACTGGAAGAATGAAGGATTGCCATCAGAAGAAGAAATAATCAGGAAAATATTGGAATGTGCAGAGATGGACAGATTAACTATAAGGTTGAAAGATAAAGAAATACAGACTACTATCAAATTTGGAACCTATTTTATTCTTGGCTAGAGGAAAGAATGAAGGATTAGGAATTGAACAAGTATTAGCATAGCAAACTCCAGACAACTTGTTGATTGGAAAAATTAACATATGTTGATAAAAAAAACCCAATAAAATCTTTATATTAAAAAAAAGAGCTTTAACCCATTGCAATATGTCCGTGTGAGAGTGGGACAGCACAATCCTGAAAGAAAGAGATTATCTGGATTCCTGTCAGACAGTCTTCAGGCTTGGGTGTGGGACAGAGTTCACAATGGTTATCTCTAGTGGATGATCTGTAATATGCTCAGGTTAGAAGAAGTGTGAGTCTTCTGGTCATAATGCATTTTTTTAGTATTTTCAGTGTCATTGACCATGACAGTCTAATGGACTAGTTGTGAGGGTTGGGAATGGTGGACACTGTTTTATGGTGGTTATCCAGTGTTCTTTTTCTGGTTACAAGGAACTACATTTTCAAGAAAGATTTGCCAGCTATAATATCTGTATTTCTCCACATTTATTGGATAAATGTCCCTGCTATTCACTATGGATTCATTGCTTTCTATCCATTTCAATTTTATACTTGTTCTATCATAATATTTGTTTTGTTATCATTTCTATTTTTAATAAATATGCATTTTCTAAATTGGTATTACTAAATTAAATTAAAATTAAAAATTAATATTTTTTTCAAATAAGAAGTTTGAGATGTATTCTAGTCCAAAGTAGATAAATTTGCCTTTTCTATACTTTTATTTATGTTTCAAGTTCAGACAGCATCTTACATCCACCAATATATATAAAAGATAACTTAAAAATGCAATTCAGTCTGGAGAATGGTGATCAGATTAATTTATTCTGAAATGCAAACCAAACAAGATGCTAAAATATCTCTATTCTTCATGTGTTTGCAACCATTATTTAAGTTTGCTTCCTCATTCATAACATGCAGGCAATCAAATATATACTGAAGGTGATAAGGCCATAGCCTATATAAGCAATCCAATTTACCAATGTGACAAGGGCACTGGGAATAAATAATACTAACTTAGATTGAAGATAATGCTTTCTGAATCATATGGATAATCTAAATAAGTACCAATTGCCCATCTCAGCTTTTGCTCTCTTTATACTAGTCTTTGGGAAAAAAAATCAAATAAGTGTACCTCTTGCTGGTTTTAATTTATAAACTGAATTTTCTTAGGATTCATTTCTTATCTGTATTCATTGAGTGTGTAAAGTGTGAGATGTAAAAAAAACTATTTCTATTAAATAAGTGAACTAAAAACAGCTTTTTAGTTTATAGAAAGACAAGTTCAGCCAATTTTTATCATGTCTGCTTTAGACCAGTGGAATTCTGAATTATGTATAACCCAACATATTATCCTCAAATGCAGAGTCTGTGTTCTTTATAGCATTTATTCTTGTCAGGCATATAAATTAACAACATGAATCATTTCCCAGTGAAGAAACACTGAAATTGTGAACCCAAATCTGTTGTTGTTTCACCAGGTATATAATAATATGAACACCAGCTTTGGAAAAAACCCCAGTAAATGTATGAAGCTTTCCATAAATCTTTCAAATGTCAATGTATAACCATTAAGGAGCAGGGAGATTCTAGTTACCTTTAGCCATGAAGTCTCATTGGACAACTTGGCCCAATCAACTGTTTCAACCCAACCTACTTCACAGGATTGCATAGAGAAAAATAATAAGCAGTGAAGGTTGTTACAAGCTCCCGCATGAAAGATGGAATAAAAATAAATAAAGGATTATCAATACATTGGACTTCTGGTGGCAATCGCCGCGCCGATGGCAGCTTTCTTTTGAGCTGTCCGCCTCGGGCTGCGTTAAAGCTGCAGGAACAGCGCTCATCAGCTGTTCCGCGGCTTGAAACCTCTCTCCCTGGGCATAGGGAGATGGTGAGTTTTTCCAGATAGTGGTCGAGTTCACTAATCCTCTTTTTTGAGGACGAAGGTGAGAATTCCCTCGGAGTCCGGTTTTTCTCCGCACCCCGGGATGCCTTTGTTCGTTGGAACAAAGCCAGACACTGCGTCCACTTCTGCCAACTAAAGAGACTGTAAGTAAATTTATAAGCAGACGGAGTTGACCAGGAGGACTGGAAAATTGGATAAATTGTGACTTTGACTCAGGAAAAAATAAGTGTTTTCTTCAATTGCTACGGGATTTATAAGAAGTTACAAAATATGGCTGCGGAAGGGAGTTTCCCTGTTTGATGAGACTTTTTATTCCTTCCTATTTTCGCTTTACATATATAATAACAGTTATTTTTATAAAATTTTATAAGACTATAAATGACTTATAAGAAGTGAAGGGGGAAAGGAAAAAAAAAGTAAGAAGGAAAAATGGCTTCAAAACGTGTGGGGACTTCTGCTTCTTTGAAAGGCTCGATTTCTTCCCCAGTTGTTCAAACACCGCAACAGCAGAGACCCAAGACTCCTCCCCCCTCCCCCCAGCACCTGCAATTACTCTTAAAGATTTACAGGATGCCATGATGAATGCAGTAAAACAGATCAGAAAAGAGACAGAGGAGCTTCTTGAAAGAAAAAAATGCTGAGATGAGAGAGGACATATTGTTGGCTGTGCAGGGTCTGGCATTTCACACAGAATGTATAGAGGCACGGGTGGATGAGGTGGAGGAAAGTGTGGGGAGACTGGATTACAGATTTGGAAAATTGGAGGAGAATGTGGATTCAACTCAGAATGAAGTTATTATGTCACAGTATAGAGATATGGAATTTGCCTTGAGAATAAGGGGATTGAAGGAAAATGCTCAAGAAAATTTGAAGGAGGAGATTGCAGCAGATCTGGCTGTAGTTTTGTCTTGCGAGCTTGAAGAAATTATAAAAGAAATAGAGAAAATTTTTAGAGTTAATTCATGGGTCGCGAGGCAGAGAAACCTACCAAGAGATGTTGTAATCTACTTTTCTAGAAGATCAATCCGTAATGAAATTATTCAAGCCTTTTATAAGCAGAGATTCCAAGTTGCAGCACAAGATGTGATAATTTTAAAAGAAATACCACCTAAAATACTTAGGAGAAGAAAGGATTTTGCTTTTCTGGCTGAAGAGTTGAAAAAGCGACAAATTCAGTTTAGATGGGACATACCTGTTGGCATACTCGTGAATTACATGGGAACACGTTACAGGTTGAACTCAGTTTCAAAAGCAAGAGATTTTTATATTTCAGTTTTGAAAGCAGGTTCACCATCATCTCCATGAGTTACTAGAAAGGAAGGAAGGCTTGAGGAACAAGGGGTTGAAGGAGCTACATCTTCAGGTGTAACAGATTTACAGGATCAAGCTAAACTGCAGTTCATTGAGATGAAAGATGAATCAAAGGCACAGAGAATGACCCATGCAGCTCACAGATGTAAAGAAAAAGAACAGCAAAGAGTTGAGGCTGTAACTACAGTTTATCAAGACATTTCAGAGCCGGTGGGAGGTACAAGGCTGAAGAGATCGGTGACAGCTGATCTTCAAGGAGTGTTCCAGAGGCTCTCTGCCACTAAAAAATGGCAAAGTTTCTGATTTGGAATGTTAATGGCTTGAATTCACCACAGAAAAGAAAGAAGATTTTTCATTATTTGAAACAACATAAGAATGATGTGTGTTTGCAAGAAACTCATATTTCTGCAAAGGATCAAAAGTATTTGATTAATTCACGGTTGGGAATACATTTCATAGCATCTGCTCCGCAGAAAAAAGGTGGGGTAGACAAGATTTTTTCCCTAAATTAATTGATTCTGATCCGGATGGCAGATATGTGTCTATTGAGCTAGTCTTAAATGAAAGAAGATGTCTTATTATTGGATTATATGGTCCAAACCAACAACAGAAACAGTTTTATAAGCTGATACACCAAAAAATAAATCAATTGGATTACAAATCAGTTATTATGATGGGGGATTGGAATGGAGTTTTAGATTCAAGTAAAGACAAGAAAGGTTCTCTTAAAGCTTCATGTTATTCTATATTGCCTAAAACTTTTTTTGATTTGAAGGATGATCTGGAGTTAAGAGACATTTGGAGAGAATGAAATACAGAATAAAGAGATTTTACTTTTTTTTCGGACAGACATCAATCTCATTCTAGAATTGATTTTTTTAAATAACTAATGATTTCTTTTCTAGGGTGACGAACATTAAGATTTTTCCTAGAACATTATCAGATCACAGTCCGGTATGGATGGAATTATGGGCTGGAGATGGGAACAAAAGGACTTGGAGACTAAATGAAAATTTATTTAGATATGAGGGAAATTTGCAGAAATGTAAAGATCAACTGAAAGAATTTTTTTTATTGACTGTGTACAAAGGCACCTCAATTTCAATGGTTTGGGATGCTAGTAAAACTTATATGAGAGGTGCTTTGATTTATATGAATAATGCTTATAGGCGTAAACAAATACAGAAACGAAAAGATTTAGAAGAGGAGATTAAAGTAAAAGAAAAGGATTTTATTTTAAATCCATTGGATAATAACCTAAAAGTTTCTATAGCTTTGCTCAGGGAGCAATTTAATAGGTTGATGGCGGATCAGACTGCAACTAATCTGCGTTACATGAAATATAATACATTTTGTAATGCAAATAAACCTGGTAGATGGTTGGCTTACCAACTACGAAAGAAGCAGAAATTAAGAGTTATAGAAAAAATAGATTATAAAGGAAAAGTGACATATCAACAACAATTAATTAAAAGGAGTTTTTTGGATTTTTATTCAAAATTATATGCCTCTGAAAATATAAAATCTTTAGATATAGAGAATTACTCACAGCATGCACATTTTCCTAGATTAACAGATTGTCAGAGGGAAAAAATGAATTGTTTAATAACTTTTGATGAAATTAAGGAGGCAATTAAGCAATTAAAAGTTGGTAAGGCTCCAGGCACAGATGGATTAACAGCTATCTATTACAAGATGTTATCTGATGAAATGTTAGAACAATTAAAGGAATTGTTTAATAGTATTTTGCAGGGTGCAGATGTACCTCCATCTTGGAGAAACGCTTTTATATCATTGATTCCAAAAGAGGATCAGGATTTAACTCAACCTAAGAATTATAGACCTATATCTTTATTGAATACAGATTATAAAATATTTTCTAAAATATTGGCAAATAGACTTATGCAAGTTTTGAGACAATTGATTCATAGTGATCAATCTGGATTTATAACTGGAAGATATATGAAATATAATGTAAGACAAATTGTTAATTTAATTGAGTATTTGGACAAGAATAATCAGATTCCTGTGGCTTATATATTCTTAGATGCTGAAAAAGCATTTGATCAATTAGATTGGGGGGTTTTTATTATGAGTTGTGGAGAGAATGAATTTTGGGGAAAAAAATTTGTTTGCTCTTAAGTCTATTTATCAACAACAATCAGCACAGGTTATAGTTAATGGGGGTCTAACAGAGGCATTTAAAATTGAAAAGGATACAAGACAAGGGTGCCAGTTATCCCCATTGTTATTTGTGTTAACAATGGAGATTTTATTAATTAAGATTCGTGAATCACCTATAATAAAAGGAATAAATGTGAATAAGAATGATTATAGGTTAAGGGCTTTTGCTGATGACCTGGTGCTGACACTATCTCGGCCAATAGACTCGGTGATTGATTTGGTGGAAATTATTGCTCAGTATGGGAAAGTCTCTGGTTTTAAGGTAAATAATAATAAGACTAAAATATTATCAAAAATATGTCTATGAAAGATAAAGATGATTTAGTTAAATTGACAGGTTTTGAAATAGTTAAAAAGGTAAAATATTTGGGAATCTATATTACAGCATCTAATGTTAAATTATATAAAAATAATTATGAGACATTGTGGGTAAAAGTACAAAAGGATTTTAATGATTGGAAAAAATTACAATTATCTCTGCTGGGGAGAATCTCAGCAGTAAAAATGAATATTCTTCCAAAGTTTCTTTTTCTGTTTCAAATGATACCTATTTTGAAAAGAGAAGCTAACTTGGAGGTCTGGCAAAAGGGGATTAATACATTTATCTGGGCAGGTAAAAAACCAAGAGTTAAGTTTAAAATTTTACAAGATGCACGGGAAAGGGGAGGACTTAAGGCACCGAATTTAAAATTATATTATGATGCGGTGGCTTTAACACTGATTAGTGACTGGCTTAATTTAACAAATAGAAATATACTTTCACTTGAGAGATGGGATTTATTATATGGTTGGTATGCTTATTTAATTTACAATAAAAAAGTAGATCAAGCTTTTAAAACTCATATTTTAAGAAGTGCTTTATTACGAGTATGGAAGAAATATTATTATAGATTAAATTATAAAATTCCTATATGGGCGATTCCAGGATAGGTAATAGAGGGAGTATCTAGAGGAGTCAATTTGGATAATATTACTTATAGGGAATTACTTAGACCGGTAGGAAAGGAATGGCAAATTAAATTTTTAGTAGATTTGAAACAAGAAAATATTGTTAATGAGGTGGAATTTAGATCAAAAGGTCGGTATTACCTTGGAGGATGTGAATTTCATTAAACAGATTAAGGACCAATCTCGAACCCACATAAAGAGAACTTATAATGCTTTGATAGAATTGGATTCAGAAACGGAATTGGTTAAAGATTGTATGATAAAATGGGCTCAAAATATTCAAGAGCTGATTTTATTGGATACATGGGAGACAATTTGGGTAAGAAATGTAAAATTTACTCAAGCGCAAAATTTAAGAGAGAATTTTTATAAGATGTTTTATAGATGGCATTTGGATCCTCAAAAATTGTCACGCATGTATCCTAACTTACAGCCCAAATGTTGGAGATGTGGAAGTTTAGATGCAACTTACTTCCATATTTGGTGGACATGTAGGGAGGTAAAAGCATTTTGGATTAAGATTTGGTGGAATATTCAAAATATTTTTAAGAAAAAGATAAAGTTTACACCGCAGTTATTTTTGTTAGGTATCATGGAAGATTTGGATGCCAAAGAAATGAATCTGATGTTGAATCTTATAACAGCTGCAAAATTATTAGTAGCTCAATATTGGAAGACGGACTGTTTGCCTACTGTAGAAGATTGGTCGTTTAAAGTCTCAAATTTAGGGAAAATGGCTAAGATTTCCACTTATTTGAAGGATCAGTCATATGAAAGATATATTTCGGTATGGAGAAGATGGATAGATTATATTCAGAAAAAATATGGGACTGAAAAGTTCCATTTGGCTTTTGGGTAAACGTGAGAATATTGTTATTGTTAATAGTTTATTAAATGTTTATAGGTAAATTAATATTTTATAATAGTTTGTATGATTTTATTATAATTTTGAGTAGTAGTTTTGTTTAATAATTAAGTTGTTTATTTTTTTTATATATATGTTCTGTTTTATTTTAACTTATCTAAACTTAATTTTAAAAGGGAGTTAAAGTGTGTTATAGATTTGGTTAGATAATGAGTTGGTTAATGTTATTTAGATTATGATTAATATTTGTAACCCTGTGAACAGCTCTGGGGAGTGGGGGGGATGGGGGTTGGAGGGGTGGGTAAGGGAGATTTACAATGTAAATTTTATAAAACTTTTAATAAAAAAAATACATTGATAAAAATAGTTAAAGTTAGTAACATTTGTAAGTAATTTTAGATACTCTTTTGCTAATCACTGAAATGAAATGCAAGTATAATATTATGATTAGATATATAATATAAGAAAACAGATTATTTAATTACCAAATACATTTGGTAATTCATTTCTGCAAAATGCCAACAGAAGAGTGGTGACAACATATAGGAATGTATTGGTAATCTCAGATATGAACCTTTCATTTTAATAGAAAAGGTACATGAAGTAACTGAGGGAAAAAAACCCACAAAATGTTGTCCTTAAGAAGTAGGCCATGTTCTATGAGGCAGAGACAGATTACATGCTGGATTTAATATTTCACTTCTCTTCTATTAATTAATAGAAGAAATACTATTAATATTTTACTGCCATTTGTACTGTTCTTAGTTCCAATCACAACTGATTTTATTTGTTCTATAAAAGTTCATAGGAATAAGATAAATCATTACTGTTGAGTAAGCACATTCTGAAGAATTAGCTTTTTAGCCCTTACTCTTTCTAATCCCACCTCCTTAAATAAAATAGGGTACTAAAAAGTAGTAAAACAACTCCACAAAGTATGAATGTTTCTCACTGAGCCTCACATCATTTGCCCTGTGCTTCTTTCATATTACAGATTTAATCTTTTTAAATGTATTTCTTTATCCATTTGCTCTATATGGTCAATTAAATATTAAACAATATGGTCTAAGCTTTATTTAAGTTGTTTATTAATTTTGGGTATCAATGAGAATAAGAAATATTATCTTAAGTATATAGGTTTCTGTCCAGACTATATTTCTTAGAAAGATCTATGAACTAAATTTATTTCAAAGGTTAGCATGACTGGACACCACTTTTTGTTGTTGTTGTTTTTGTTGTTGTTGTTGTTGTTCTGCTCAATTGTGTCCTGGGATTGCCAGGACAAGACTGCAGTTTTCTTGCAAAGTTTCTCAGAAGTGGTTTGCCATTACCTATAGTAAATTTTAGTCTTTTATTCTCCTGATATCTTCATGGTTTAATGTGATGAAAAATACATTATGGGCAAGACAATATAAATAAGGGCTGGTGCAATTCTGAATCACCATAGCTGATCATTTCTTTTCTTTCTTCATCATTACCTAGATGCCATGGACATTGTGAAGAAATTGGAAAACAAGACAATATCTGTAAAATGGACAAATAACCACCTTTTTTCTGTATCTGAAATAATGTTCCAATAATGGATGGATTGTAAAGAATGAGATGAATAAGAATTGGGGTTATATATATCTCTTCAATGAAGCTCAGAGTTAAGATGGAGAGATTTGCAAGTTTCTAGTATATTTTCCATATGCACTGTTTTGACTTGCATTATGACCATTTTTAAATATTTGGGGTAGGCATCCATGCCACTGGCTCAAGAAAAGCACATGGTGAATATGGGGCTGTCTCTGGCCAAAGATCAGTGAACACTATTCTCAAATTTTTGCGCACAAAGGGAGGATACTATGTTCTTTCCGCAATTAAGCTCTTTCAGGCCAAGAAGCACAGCTTCTTTACAGGACCTTGCTTATACTCTCAGCTTTGAGTTTCACATTATTGGAAAGAGTTCAGTCCAAATTGATTAGAGCAATTCTCCAGATGCCGTATTGTGTCTCAAATGCACTTCTGCACCTGGGGACAGGATTGATAAAACTCGAAGCAAAAATCTGTATAGCTTCTTTAAATTTTTTGTTAAAGCTTAATTTTTCCTGCAAGGCCTTGTTCCCTTAATCCTCCAAGACAAATTCTCTTCATGGATCAAAGCCATGGAGTGCAACCTTGCCAAATTAGGCTTTTTTCCAGCCTCAGTACTCAAGTTGGACTATGACCAAGCAAAACAAACTTTGCAACCAAGGGTAGAAGACATCGAGAGGCAAGTGGACTTAAGGAAAACTTGGTTATTTCTATATCAGACAAGTTGATTAATCTTCTATAGCTACCTAACAGTTCTCCAGTTTAATTTTTCTTCTTAGTAGGTGTTATGTTTGGTGCTCGGTGAGGCATCGACAAGGCAGCAGGTGAACAAACAACTCTTTATTAAAGGTTAAAACAGAAGCCTGGATAACTGCAGCTCCACCCTTATTTATACACTCCACAACTAGGTGGCAGCCAATAGGATTAAAGTATTAATTCCCGCTTTAACACAAGATAATTAGTATATAGACAGCAAGTCTGGCTCTTAACTGACAAAGTCTTATGACCATTTTTTTCAACAATTCCAAGTACTTCACCTCAATACATTACAGTAGGGTTGTGTGGTCTTCTTCAATGCATAAAATTTTTCTTCCAGTATTATTGTAGTCATAGTAGAAACAAGAACATCTAGTAACAGCAGCATATACTTCTCCAAGGCATGTAGCCTCATTTCACGATTATTGCCTGAATACCTAAGTTGCACATAACAATTTTAACTTCTCTGCTGCTTTTAGCAGGGAACCTTGCTACAATATATATTTAAGGTTGCCAGGTTCTATGCAGCAGCCTTAAACTCCACCAGATGATGGCATGCTACATAAACTAGTCTTAATGACCATTTAGTTCTTATTCTAGAGTGCTCTGCATTGTGATAGATTTAGTTTGTCATATACTAATATTTATGTTCCCCCACACCCATTTAATGCTCCTACCCTTCCTTTTAGATTCCTTTCAAATTTTTGTTTTTAAATATACTTGTTTTATTTATTTTAGCTTTTATAATTATTTTTTAAAAAATGCTTTTATGCTTTTTAAATTACTATGCCTACCCTCCTTATGCTGATTTTTAAATATAGTAAAAATTTGATTTGATCTGAATGTAGTCGCAGTAAAAAAAAAACCTGGAGCAAAATCTTTTATTTTTTACTTCAAACTCATTTTTCTAATGCTTGATGTAAAAGGAGGATGCTTAGTTGGCTTGAAAGTAATCTTTGAATGTAATATGTGTTAAATGGCCAGAACACTCAAGTTCCTGATCTATACTTAATTAGTTACATGCTTATCAGTAGAGTGTAGAAAATAAGTTTTTCAAGCACCACAGGAAAAAAATCAAGAAACTCTTTTACTCTAGGTTTTGCATTATAAAGTACAAACAATAATTTTACAGCTAGTTTACTCTTATTAACAGGAAGCTCAGTCTATTCAAATTAAAATAAATTATGGAATCTTTTGTTCATCCAGTCTTTCAGACTATTGTAAGAAATAATTTCAGTTTATTATTAAAAATTAAAGAGGCCAATAACCATAAAATAATCAGTATTATTCGTAATGTACATATAAGTTTGCTCTTGGGAGAGCAGCTAGGAGAGCAGTGACATTTTTTCTATCAGTTACAAGGAGTTCAACTAATTCTCAGTATTTCATGAAATTATTATTTTCAAGTTTAAAATGAAATATTCTGGGTAGAGATCAACCATTGTCCTGTGAAATTACTTACTTACCCTGAAAGTAAGGCCTACCCTGAAAATAAGCCCTAGTTTTGGGGCAAGGCACACACCTAAAAATCAAGCTAGGGCAGGGGTAGGGGTGTGGAGGTCTTGCAGCCAGTCTCTCCTCACTGGCCCACTTCTGAGGCATCTTCTGTAGCCAGGCCTGCATTTCTCAGTCATAGGCCTTTCTGAAAGGCCTGTGCAGCCAAGAACTGAATTATGAATTCAATCCATAGCTTGGTTCTACAAGACCTCTGCAGCCGAGGACCTAATCCATAGCTCGTTACTCATTACTTCAGAAAGGCCTGACAGCAAAATGCAGGCAGGAATGCAGCTGCAGAATGAAGGTGTTGTGTCCTGAGCCTGCAAGATGCAGGCTCGGGACGTTGCAAGAGTCCTGGGCAATTGCAGAAGCTGCCCGGGACCAGACTGAGCAGCGCCAGCCTTGTGCACATGCGCAAGGCGGGAAAAGCCCGCCTCATGATTGGTTGAACTTGCCTGGGGATCAGAGGGTATAAATAGAGGCCTGCGTGTCTCTGCTCTGGTTGTTCGTAGAGTGGAGCAAACAATAAAGACTTGTTGGAGATGATTCGTCTCAAGCGCCATTATTCCCAGGACTTAACACTGGCGACGAAGGTGGGATTCAGTCTCTACAGCTAAGAAAAGCTAGAAGACTCACCCAAAGAAGTCCGGGAAAGAAACGGCGTGGAAGTCAGCATTATCCTGCCAGTACAAAATCGCTGGAGGGTGCGTGCGACTGAAGAAGAAAACTTGATCATCGATCATGGATAAAGTCGGGCAATTAGAGGCATTCGACGTCTCTCACCGAGAGGTGGGAATCTTACGTGGCAAGAGTCGAGACATATTTTCGCATTAACCAGATTCGAGAGGAAGGATTAAAGGCTGCCACATTGTTGTGCGTTTGTGGGCAAGACGCCTTTGAGATCGCCGAGAGCTTAATCTCCCCAGACTCGTTGGAAACGGTATCGTACTCCGACCTAAAGAAAACCTTAAAGGAACACTTCCAGCCCAAGCAATCAGTCATGGCTTGGAGGCACACATTTCAACATAGAGATCAGCGAGTTGGAGAATCAGCAAAAGACTACGTTGCGGCCTTGAGAAGAGCAGCTAAACCGTGCGACTTCAAGGATTTAGAAGAAAGGCTTCGCGATCGTTTTGTATGCGGACTGAGAAACACAGAATTGCAGCAGACTGTTCGCCAGGGAAGATGTTTCCTTCCAAGATGCTCTGCAAGAGGTTTCGGCTGAAGAAGCTGCCGGCGGGGCAGTCAAGAACATGCGGCCCAAGAGAATCGCTCCTGAGACCACCACTATTCACAAGGAAGACGTGCGCGAGGAGTTGGACAAAGATCCTGAAGAAGAGGTGGATAAGCTTTACCAAGCTGCTGGAAGAAAGTCCAAGGATCGTCAGGACAAGGGCCCAGCTGAGCTTTGTTGCCTTGGATGCGGTGGACGCCACAAGCGAGCTGAATGCCGGTTCCGTTCTGCCATTTGCCGAGCATGCGGGAAGAAGGGCCACATCGCTGCGGTCTGCCTGGGTCGACAGAAGGTACAACCGAAGGAAGAATTGAATCTGAAAGGTACCAGGGTGCCCAGCCAAAACAGGGTGGGGTTCTGTGCAACACGCCGGAACATTTTAAGAATAGGCACACACAAACCCCTTAAAAAGAAACTAACACTTAAAGTGAAATTGCAGGGAA
>NW_015387638.1:193814-224562 GCF_001527695.2 Protobothrops mucrosquamatus
AACGGTCCTCAATTTACTTCTACTGAGTTTCAGGGATTTCTTCGGACCAACATGATCCGCCATGCTGCTTCGGCTCCCTTCCATCCTTCCACCAACGGTCTGGCTGAACGGATGGTCCGCGTCACCAAGGACGCCCTCAAGAAGCTGACTTACGGCAACTGGCATCACAGGTTGGCTGACTTTCTCTTGGCACATCGTAAGTGCCCGGCCGAACTCTGCTGGGGTCGTCGGCTCGTGACTAAATTGGACAGGCTGCATCCGGAATGTGTAGCTGCTCAGGTGTCTCAGCCACACCCACCACGGGTCCTTCGTGAAGGTGATCCTGTCTGGGCCAGGAATTACGGGCCTGGCCACCTTTGGGTACCGGCTGTGGTCTGCAAAGTCTTGGGGCCTCTGTCTTACGAGGTGTCCCTGCCAGACGGCCGCGTGCTTCGCCGCCACATCGATCAATTACGTGTGAGGCGGGACGCGCCTATGGTTCCTTCTCAGTCTCCTCTGGGGGGGAGGAGGAATGGGAAATGCATTCTGGGATGCAAAATCAACAGCCTATGTTGGCTGCGGAAAGGGAATTGGGTACTCAACACCCAACTTCCTCAGGTGCTTCTGGTAGCAGTTCCTAGGAAGGGGAGTACATAGACACCCCCACACACACTCCAGCCTGGGAGTCCCACCGGTGGCAGACTAATTATCCACCCCTATCAAGCAATACTCCAGACACGGAGAATACCTGGGAGCATACTCACAACTCACAACATGCAAGAGAGCAGGCAATACAAAGGGGAAACACGTCCCTTGCTGAAAGGGCTCAGAGGAGGATGTCCTCACGCATCAGGGCTAACAGGGAGGCATCCCTTGTCCCTAGCACTACAGAAACGAGCCAGGAATCCCACACTCCTTCAGGAAACATGGGAATGAACTCACAGGGGTTAGACAACTCCATTGAGGGTAGATCAACCAGGTTTAGCGACCAACAGGGCCCTGACTGCTCAATTACAGGAGACGGGCTGGGAAGCCAAGCTGAAGTCACTGGTCATTCACAGGGCACTTCACCTAGAGCAAGCAGCAATGGGGATAACAATACAAACTCTCCAGGTCTGAGAAGGTTGCTCAGGGTAAGAGGCCCTCCCAAATACCTAGCCGATTATGTAAGGTGAGCAGGTACATAGCAATAGCTGACCTGAATGCACTGTCCGGTTGTATTAATGAAAACAAGGTCGGGGGGGTCACTGGATCTGGTTCAAAGGAACAGTCCCACACCTTATACATTGTGTAACTTTATTTCATTATTAATTATATTACCATCTATAGGATGGCGTCCATGTGGGCGCAATCTTATTTCATCCAGGGGGAAGGGGTGTTGTGTCCTGAGCCTGCAAGATGCAGGCTCGGGACGTTGCAAGAGTCCCGGGCAATTGCAGAAGCTGCCCGGGACCAGACTGAGCGGCGCCAGCCTTGTGCGCATGCGCAAGGTGGGAAAAGCCCGCCTCATGATTGGTTGAACTTGCCCGGGGATCAGAGGGTATAAATAGAGGCCTGCGTGCCTCTGCTTTGGTTGTTCGTAGAGTGGAGCAAACAAAGACTTGTTGGAGATGATTCGTCTCAAGCGCCATTATTCCCAGGACTTAACAGAAGGTGCTCCTTTGGCCCAAGAAGAAATGGACCTGCTGGGCAGGGCTGTTGGTGCCAGAGGTGAGTAAAACATCCCCCCAAAATAAGACCTAGTACCTCTATTGGAGGCAAAAAAATAAGACTTGGTCTTATTTTCAGGGAAACACGGGTAGTTCTATCAAAAGATGGACACAAGCACACAAGCTGCCAAGTAATCAAGATTCATATCTATGCATTTTCAAGCACTTTTCTCTCCATTGTTATGACCATTTAATGGAAACCTATTTTTTCTTGTTTGTTTATTTGGTCTATAGGAATATCTAGATATTCCTAATACATTGAAAAACATCACATATCTAATCTTGAATTTCTTTGTAAGCTGTATAATTTTCTCTCAATTATACAATTGATTCCCAGCTGCATATACTAACTATTCTGTCTGAATAAATAATATGCAGATCTATTTTTCCAGCAAAAAGTGCAAATAAAATAAAATGACACCCCCAACCAATAAGGATAGAGATGGAGTGGGAGAGAATAAAAGAGAAAGATGTAAATTTAAGTGTTACAAAAAACTTAAAAATGCAATAGTCAGGCAGCAGGTATGAGCCCAAGTTATGGGCATCCATGATATTTGTTAATATGTACTCTAGATATAATAAAATATCATACATATTTTAAAAAGTGGAGACAGGCTCTGGCCCCAATACTTCCCTTCTTCTCTTATTCCTCAATTATACATATTTTAAACACAGATAAATGCAATCAGTTGAAAGAATGGAAATGTAGAAGACTTAATAGGATTAGTGCCTGGTTAATTGATAGGAATGTATTTCTACAGAATATTTCTATAGGAAAGTACAACTCATGATACCATGTGGTTAATAAAAGAACTTTTACTGAGAAACAGTGGTTGTAGTAAAGTCAGCTGGAATCTAACATTCCTGCACAAAGCACAAAGCTATTCTTCCCACTTTGAAACCCAATCTGCCCTGACCAATCCACTGGTAGCCAATACAGAGTTGTTTTGAGAACACTGAGGTACAGGATAGATAACGGGTCATCCTCAGGGTGCAGAGACCTTGGAGTCAGCCTGGAATCAGCTGGGAGGGAGTCAGTTCCGTCTCTGAAGATGATCCCTCTCCTTAATTCCCACGTGGTTATGGCAAAAGTGAAAGCATGCAAAGAATGCTCCCCCGGAGCATCCTCCTCCCCCTCTACTGGAATGGCAGGGCACGCAAAAGGGGACCTGACAATACTATTTTATAGAAAAATTGCTTACAAGTTCAGATGGTTTAAAATGAGACAAATGCAATATATTTTCTTATGATCTTGAGATCTTTTTTTAAAACAAGTTTTATTAATTTTCCATTTTTACAAAGCTTCAGGCATTAGGGAAGCAACATGTTGGTTGGGTAATTAATAGTCCAATAACAAGCTTTTCCATACATATGTCAGTTTATATCATCAAAAATTTCCTCTCTGTTTCCCTTAGTTATTATACCAAATTCAAATTAATACATTGCTAGTTATAACTCAATCATTTGAAACATTTATCAACAACTTTTGACTTATATGCCTCCAGATCCTGTTTTTAACTTTTATCTGATTTCAATTACAGTATTCCAGTTGGCTTAATGTCCATAGTATTTAGGTTTCGGATAGCCCAGGTTCCCTTAGTTCATTACAGAATAGTTATCATGTCTAAAATACACTTATCATTTATTCAAATAAATTCTTAGTTTATTTCACAATCATATTCTACTTCTCATTCTAATATCATCACTTACTAATAAAATAACCTTTGTCCTCTGAATCCATCTTCTATATTATAATTCAAAACTATTATTCTAGTAACTAATTTATTTCCCTTATAGGTATAAATCTTGAATATTAAATCAATGTCTTTTAGATTCTCCCTAGCCCATTAAATGGGATTTTAGGCTCTTCCATTAAAGGTCACATAAAGAAAACCATTTTTAAGTCTAACTCTGGCCTTCCTTTTGTGCCAAACAGCTTCCATAACAGAGCTTTTAAATCCTCGTGTGGATCTCCCTTCATTCCTGCATATCAGAAGTCATGGCAAACCCTAAAGGATGCTCTCGTGAGAGTATCAGCTCTTGCTTTACCTGACCAAAGTCGAGGATTTGAACTCTTCCTTACTCAACAGAAAGGGTGTGCCTTTGGGATGCTGCTCCAAAACTTAGGCCCCAAGAAAATTCCAGTAGCATATTTATCAAAAGGCTTGGATAATGTGGCAAAGGGATGGCCTAGTTCAGTGGTGGTGAACCTATGGTACACGTGCCAGAGTGCCCTCTCTGTGTGCACATGCGCTGTCACCCCAGCACAGAGTTTGCCAGAGTAGTGAGCAAGTGAGCAAGAAATGGAATGGGACCATAAGGCTCCTACCCTTAGCCACGCCTCTTTCTCCTCAAGCCTCCTGCCTCTACCCATTTGCCTCTAGCATTCCTTCTCGGCTGGCCCACTCCCACCCATTCTTCCTCGCCAAGGGGTCCCATGCTCTACCACCTCTACTCAAGATTGCTAGCTGGCCATTTTGCCTCCTTTGTGCTGGGTAGGCCAGGTAATCTGGGTGGCAGTGGCAGCCTAATGGACCTGCACAAGCTGCTGGCTGTGGCAGCCCAAGGCATGGCCAAAGTGTGTCGGGTGCATGAGGGGAACAGGCTCCATGTGTGGGCCAAGAGCAAGATCTGCGAGGGGGCCGAGGAGATGACCAGCAGGGACCTGCTCTCCAACTGCAAGCAAAAACAGATGGGACGGAGTAGCTGCATCCGGTGGTCTGCATCACTTGCCTCTCCCCTCCCTTACTCTGCCTGCTGCTGGAGGGCTAGCCAGTATTGGCAGTGGGCTGCAGAGCCCCAGAGTGCACTGGTCGAGGGGCCAGCAGGCTGTGGCTGCTGACAGACCTCTGCTGGCTTCTGGCCTCTGTGTGCGGGGACTGATGGTGTTGATATGGGTGAAAAGAATGTTACTCAATATTTACATAGTTTGGCACATGTTCAAGCTGCTTTGCCGCCTGCTTCTGAAGCACCTCCTCTTGCTACGCCTGGAGAGTGGGTTCATGTCAAAGAACTTCTCCTTTATGTATTGATCCAAAGTGGTCCCACCCTCATCAAGTCCTCCTGAGCACTCCTACTGCAGTAAAGGTCGAAGGAATTAAGGTGTGGATCCACGGCTCAAGAGTTAAGAAGGTGTCCTCACCTCCCAGCCAGTGGGAAGCCCAGCAATTGACTGACTTAAAAGTGCTTCTTCAGAAAACCCCTGCAAACCCAGCAGAAGTTTTTTCATGCAATTAAGGGCAATTCCCAATGGACTGAGCTATTCTAATGTACTTGGACTGCTTTATTGTATTGGATTTTTTGTGTCCTGTTATTGTTGCTGTTTCCTGATGACAGAAAGCATTCTGTCGCAAAATTAAAAGGGGGGAAATATAGCCATCGTACAAAAGGTTATTATTGTTATTAGTATAATGCAGGGGTAGGCAACCCAAAACACTCAAAGAGCCACTTGGACCCGTTTCCCACCGAAAACAAAACACTGAGAGCCGCAAAACCCTTTTGACATCTAAAATGAAGATAACACTGCATATATCCTTTTTTACCTTTGTGTGTGTGTGTGTGTGTGTGTGTGTGTGTGTGTGTGTGTGTGTGTGTGTGTGTGTAAAAGAATATATGCAGTGTTATCTTCATTTTAGATGTCAAAAGGGTCTCTCTCTCCCTCCCTCCCTCTCTCTCCCTCCCTCTCTCTCTTTCTGCCCTTGGTCTGCCATTCTTCTTCCCCCACTCTCTTTCTTCCTCTCTCTCTCTTTCCTCTCTCTTTCTCTTTCTCCCCCCCTCTTTCTCCCTCTCTTGATCTTCTACTCACCTGGCAAGCTGGCTTCAAGCTGTTCTCCAACAAGCTCAGGGGTAGGCAACCTCGGCTCTTTTATGACTCATGGACTTCAACTCCCAGAATTCCTGAGTCAGCATAGCTGGGCTAGCTAGCTCTCTCCTGCCCTTCCTGCTTCCTGCTTCCTGCAGAGACGCAGCAAAGGGAGGAGCCCCACCCAAAAAGCTTTTCAGCTTGTCAGAGAACACCATGAGTCCACTCTTTTATACACACACACACACACACAAACACACACACAAACGCAAACACAGAGACAGAGAGAGACAGAGAGAGAAGCAGGGAAACGTAAGTGCCTCTCTCTGTCTCTCTCTGCAAATGGCAGAGGAGGCTGGGAGCCACAGGGGAAGGCTCAAAGAGCCGCATGCGGCTCTGGAGCCGCAGGTTGCCGACCTGTGGTATAATGACTGCCATTTGCTTCTGTACACTAGGGACACCATTTTGTGGAGGTAGAAAGATCATCCAGAGACAGGGGAAAGAGCAGGAAAATACTGATAAATGATTGGTTAACATTCTGTGTGCCTACAAGTGTCACATTGTGATTGGTTGTTATCTGTGTATAAATAGAAGTGCCTAACTGACCACTATGTGGCACTTCTGAACTCAGCTGCCAGTGTTTCAGACAGTGTTCCACCCAGCACTTCAATTGGCCAAATAAAGTTCTGCTTGACCTGGAAGCCTCCGCTTGAGTCTCCTGATTTGCCCACTTGGACTGTCAAGTTCTTCGGGCAGCTGCTGACCCCTACGGTATTTTCTATTCCCTCCCTTATTACCCAGTTGCTTATTTTCAACAACAGCCTCAATCACTTCCACTGAATAACCTGCATTCATGGGAACGTATTTAGAAAAAAGATATGTAGTCAAGGAAGACAATTCCAATGAACAAGGAAGAGTCTTTCAAGCAATTTTTGATTGTTTTTCAGGTTATGTCTTAGTTTTCTAGGCTGTTTTACCTTTCTTTAATTTTAATTTTAATATGAAATGATGATAGATAGATAGATAGATAGATAGATAGATAGATAGATAGATAGATAGATAGATAGACAGACAGACAGACAGATAGATAGCTTTCCTTTTATTTAGCTCAATGTAATAAAATAGTCATTTAAAAAGTTATTACTCTTTCTTTCATCCTAGTTCAGTGAGTTTTATTTGATAAGCATGCTCTTACACTAAAAACCATTCAGACTTATACTTCAGAGACAAAGCTGGCCATCTGATTTCAAGCTGGGCAAGCTAGCATATGCTTCTTCCCACAATTCTTAACATATGTCGATTATTGCAGCACATAATTAACCATGCTGCAAGCAGAAACATTTGCAATATGTATCTGAAGGTCAGACATCATGGCTGCTTTTTCAGAGCTCTTTTCTATATATCCTCTATAGAGATTTTGTCACTGCCATCTGGCATAGCATGAATCTCCTAGGACAGAAAGCTTCTGTTATTTATAGAATGCTATTAGTGGGCATTTTCAAAGGACAAATAACTACCAATGCACTGCTGATCAGGAATAAGTGTAAGCCAAGTTATAGAACTTCTTTGTGTTACCAAGACTCAACCTTAGAAGTAATAAAAGAGAATAGATTCTATACCCATAAATTTAATATAGGAAGAGTATTGGTCTACTGTGGCAGTGAACAGCACGGTGGCCTAGAGGTGGAGCTCTCATAATCAGGAGGCTGTAAATTCGATCCTAGGTAGCAGCAGATATTTCTTTCTTTGGGTGCAATGAGCAATTGTGTGCTGTGAACTCCACGTAGACATCAGGGAGGCTCGAGCTCCATTTAGTCGCCCCAACTCCACCCTAATGCAAGGGATTACAAGGTCATTAAAAGAAAGAAATGGTCTACTGCAGCAGAAAAGAATAGCCTTTCTGGCTGAAAGGAATAGCCTTCCAGCTTCATAGATAGAACAAAGTATTTATCATTATTTGTAACATGATCCTTCCAAGTGGCAATGCCAGGTACTGAACCTAGGAATGCAAAATGTATAGAATACATTTGTATGCCAGGAAAGATCTGCAGGTGTGCCCAATCAGTAAGCTATAA
This sequence comes from Protobothrops mucrosquamatus, assembly GCF_001527695.2. NCBI lineage: Eukaryota > Metazoa > Chordata > Lepidosauria > Squamata > Viperidae > Protobothrops > Protobothrops mucrosquamatus. Next base: position 201,380 of record NW_015387638.1, read on the forward strand.
GTAAATGATGGAAAGTACTGGGCTACCGTGCTTGAGAATTCTGCATCAGTAATATCACCAGAAGCAGATTGTCTCTGTTATTCCTCCCAAATCTCAGAAACCAGTAATATCACAGATCTTCTGTGTTTTGCAGTTTGAAAGTCCCACCTATGAGATATGTTCCATGAGATGAACAGATTGAAAACCACTCAACTGAATATTAATGCAATGAGCTATCATGTTTCTCAGAAAATGATCGGGTCTTATATATTTTTTGAACCAAAAGACCCATTAAGGCTTATTTTTATTATATCTGACTTTGTGGCCACCCGTCCACTCCTTCCCACTGTCTGCTTGCCCACAGCCACAAAGGCTTACAGGGCTTCCCAGGGCAGATGCTCAGAAGGCAAGGGCAATGCTGGCAGAAGGCGCCTTCAGGGGAGGAGGTGAGCACTGCAGACAGGTGGGGTAAGCCAAAGGACCAGCAGCACAAGCCTTCCCTGCCACTTCCCTCCACCTGCCACACTCTTTCCTTTGCAAGTAAATGAAGCTTCCAGTCTCTGTCAGTTCTCTGTCGGGGCAAAAAATGTTTGGGCACCTATGGGGCACTTGGAAATGGAGCAATTTGCTCCATTTCCAAGAACCCCATAGGCGCCCAAACACTTTTTGCCCAGAGGGAGACTGGAAGTTTGTCTGCTTGCAAATGGGGTGCTTGGAAACAGTGCTCCATTTGCAAGCAGACAAAGCTTCCAGTCTCCAGCATTTCTCTGCCCAGACAAAAAGTGTTTGGTTGCCTATGGGACACTTGGAAACAGAACAATTTGTTCTGTTTCCAAACCACCCATAGGCCCTCAAACACTTTTTGCCCAGAGGGAGACTGGGTCGCCTGACTCCCTCCCGTCTCTGCCTCCATGTTCGGACTTATCTGTGCTACACTGGCTGCAGCTGCTGCCAGCTTGCTGCCTCCTCTGCTGGCCATGCCCACACCTTCAGGCTTATTTTTGGAGTAGGGCTTATATTAGCAGCACCCAAAAAAATCAGGCTAGGGCTTATTTTCTGTGTAGGTCTTATTTTCGGGGAAACACGATAGACACATCCCTGCTGGGTTTAAATAAGATAAGTTGTTTTTCAAGACTGCAAACTTTATCTCTTAGAAGTTATTGAATTATTTAACTATCTATCTCTCCAGTGATTTTTGCCAGTAAAATTAAATAATATTTTAAAAGTCCTGTTTTGTCAGGCAGTATGAAATAGTTTGATGACATCATTGGTACTCACCAATGAACCAGGACCATTTATTGCAAAGATCACTCCAACAATACTAAAATTATGAGATATGGATCTCTCCTTTCCATTCAATGTTTTCCTTCAGGAGTGTGGAATCACCAGTTATATGCAGGAAAATAAAATAGCCTTTCCTGTGTGGTTAAAAGTATTTTCATGTAGCTTGTGTGAAGGACTTGAATGCTGAAATATCCAGGTAGAAACAATTATTGAAGCATCAGTAATAAAAAATATTCCTCATGTTCATATATACTTTTAAAAAGAAGATTATTCCATTTTCATAATCATATGTATTAGTTTAATATTTTTAAAATTATATTTATTTCTCTGAAATATTTTCATAGTTATTAGAAGAGAATAGTATCGTTGTAATTAAATAAAATAATATTGAACTAATTATCATAGTAAAAAATAATACTTTATATACCCATTATATGATGAGTTCATTCATATTAAGTGTCATTGTAAATAACAGAATCGTCAACAGGATGTGAATAAAGTTTTAAGGTGGAATGAAAATAGAGACTGACACTATAGTGACTTGCAAAGTGTGTCATATGTTTCAGTTTATGCCACAGAAGAACCAAACTATGTATGTATCAAATGTAAATTATTTGAATTATTAGAAGAAAAAGTAAAGGTTCTAGAGGCAACTCTAGTCACTCTGAAACTCAATGAATAAAGTGAGAAATCCCAACCTAAACAAAAAGACTACACCAAAATAAAACACAATAGGAAGCAAACAGCTTCTAAAAAACTGACCCCCATATATGAACACAAAGAAGAAAACCGATACATCCATATCGAACACAATAGGGAACAAACAGCTTCTGTAAAAAACAAGCCTACATAGGTACCTAAGCAAGACCAATATGTCACTTTTAGAAGAAAACAACAACCAAGAACAAAGCCCCTACTAGCCTCATAGACTTCCCCTAGAAAAAATATAGAGAGATACACATAACATTAATCAATAATTTCTAAAAAAAGAGGCACAACCCAGCATTCCTGAGACAGGAAGAAAAGTATTCCAGACTTTCCTAGAAAAAAAATGCAAATATTGCTGATAGGAGATTCAGTTCTGAGGAGAACAGAAACTGTAGTCTGCAGACTAGGCAGTCAATCTAGGGAGGTATATTGTGTCCCTGGAGTAAAAATCAAAGATCTAATTATCTTACTAAAATAATCAACCTCATAGATTACTACCCTTTTCTTTTCTTACATATGGGGACCAATGACACAATAATGCATCTAAAAACAATAACAAGAGATTACAAACAGCTAAGGAAGAAAGTTAAAGAATTAGGAGCACAAGTGGTGCTTTCATCTATACTTCCAACAAAAGGCCAACATCCAATAAGGGACCAAAGGATTTTAGAAATGAACCACTGGCTTAAAAACTGGTGTCATCAAAAAAACTTCAGCTTCCTAGACCATGGTCTGCATTAGCTACATGAAGGGCTACTGGCAAGGGATGAACTGCACCTCACAAGAACTGAAAAGAATATATTTGGAAAACAACTGGCTCATCTTATCAAAAGGGCTTTAAAATAAAATTGAGGGAGGAAGGAGGCCAATCTTCATAATCTTTAGAACCTAATTTCAAACAAAAATCACTAGATAACCAATCACATAAGGAGGAAGTGAGTAAAGAGAAAAATAAATAAAAAAGAAAAACATAATAAAGCACAGAGTGATGGAAAGGATGGAAATCCCAGTTACAAAGTAGGAGATATAAGAAACATAGCCAAGACCCATAAAGGACTTAAATGCCTGTACACTAACACTCAAAGTTTATGAAACAAACAGGGTGAACCTGAAGTATTAGTACATGAAGACAGATATGATATAGTTGCCATTACTGAAACTTGGTGGGATGAAATTCATGACTCATGATGGAAGGATACAAACTATTCAAAAGAAACAGACCTAACAAAAGAGAAAGTGGAGTTGCATCATATACACCCTGATATCAACTGGGAAACAAACTCTGCAGCAAATGGGAAAGCAAACAGTTTCCTAACCAACTTAGGTAGAGGAGGAACTAGAGGATAAGCTATACTGGACCTAATTCTTACTAACCAAGAAGTGATGGATTTGAAGTTGCCAGAACCTTGGGTGAGAGTGACCATGTCATATTGAAATTCAATATAATGCAAACACAAGCAATAGAATATAATCCAATCAATGTCTTAAACTTTAAAAGGGCTGATTTTAAAAAACTCAGAGAGAGCCTAAGCATTAATTTCATGGATAAAAATCCTAAAGGGGAAAACAAGTCAAGAAGCATGTGAAACACTGAAAAATATGATCATAAAAGCCCAGTCCAACACAATACCACTAAAAAAGAAAAACAAGAAATCCAAGAAGAAACCAGCATGGTTGCAGAATGATCTCTCTGATAAACTGAAAGACAAAAAGGATAAATACAAAAAATGGAAAGAGAGACACATACCTAAGGCAGAATATCAACAGACATTCATTGATTTTTTTTCTATGCCAAGTGGTACCTAATTCAGAAATTCTGAGGACATCATTATTGTTATTTCCACATTAGCATATTCAGCAAGAATAGAGAGAAAATGTCCATTCAGTCTTTATACTCCTTTATACTTCTTTATACTCCAAAATTATAAAAATGGCAATAGCTTTTTTATATTTAGAAAGGTGTTATCATTGTTCAAATGATGCACAAAAATCTTGCATTTGTCTGAAAATTTTCTCTACCATAGAGACTACTTGTCAAGACTCACTCACAATTTCACCTACATTTTTCCTTCACTCGCAGCTTAACAGTAAAAGGGAGGGGGTGGAATGGAATGCAAGGGTGGGGGGAGGGTATCTAAGCAACTAAGACATTGTTGGCATTTTCAAGGACACACTGAGCATGGCTAGCTATTTTCTCATAACAATAAGAACAGAAGTGATTGGTGGACATAATGGACTGTGGGTGGCCCATAGGGAAAGGGGAATTAATTATGCTTGCTTTTGCATGGGAAACCCAGAGCTGGTTTCACTTCTTCTGGGCCAATATAATTTTCCAGTAAAGTTTATACTCTTGGTAAAATAATGTCTCAGGAGTTTCTTTTTCTGGATTTGCCAACTGGACAGTTGGCAAAGTACTACTGCAACAAAATTCACCAAATTTTCTTCAAAAATGAACAAGTTTTATTAATATTATGAATATTCAAAATGTTTTGTTAAGATCAGGCTGATTCAGAAATTGCAGAATCAAGTATATAGTTGGGATATGAATAAGTGAAATATTTTAATGTAGGTGTATACAGGTATACCAAAAGTCAGCCCATAGGCCATTCACTAGAATTCAGATCATATGTAAAACAAGTAAGGAATAGTTCAGAAGAAAATGTTAACCAACTTGAATATTTAATGTAGTTTATATAATAAATTGATTATGAAACCTGATATGTTATACAACACATACACACACAAAAAATACACACATAAAGTAAAACCAAAGTAGTTGCAGTAGTAGTGGTAGAAGGACTTGGGGTTGTACTCCTAAGCTAGAAGAGTAGCTCGAACAGATCTCAGGAACAACATCAGAGCTCTCTGTCCAGAAAAGTGTAGTGCTAGGAACAGCTAATATACCGTGTAGAACCCCCAAACTCCCAAGCCTCTGATACAGGACTGAGCATGAGAAGGAAAGTTTTATATATAAACCAGCAGTTGATAGGCATCTGACATTCAGCTCCTCTTTTCAGAGGCGTTAGTCCTGGAAAAGAAAGGAAAATTTAAAGAAGTTTGAACATGTATGGTTTATCAGGGAGTTTGGCAGCACGAATGTGGTGCCGATCAACGCATTCAGATTGTGAGGCAGGGAAATTCTTCTATGCAATTAAGTAATACATTTTATCTTTGTCTTTTCGAGAGTCCAAAATCTTCCTTATTTTGAAATGTTTCTCCCCCTCTATAAAATAGGAACAAGTGGCATGGGAGGAGGCGGATGAAGGGGGGACATTAATTCTGGTTTTAGTAAGCTACAGTGAAAGACAGGGTGGATTCTCTTCAGGTTTTTTGGCAGTTCTAGTTGCACCATAATCAGATTTATAATTTTGCTAATAGAGAATGGGCCTATGTACTTGGGCCCCAATTTTTGGGATGGTTGGGTGGACTGTATGTACTTTGTGGAAAGGTATACTCTGTCACCCACTTTAAACTCTTTTGGCTTTGCATGTTTTTTATTGGCTTGCTGCCTGTAAGCTTCCCATGCTTCTTCCAATGCTTTGCAGCTACTGGCCATGTGGTTTGCAATCGTTGTATCCAATCCATTAATGAAGGGGTTTGGGGTTTCTCCATGGGCAGTTCAGGGTTCGCTATAAAGTCCTGACCCAATACTATCTTAAAAGGAATAAACCGCGTGTTGCTATGTACGAAATTATTGCGTGCCACCTCTGCAAATCACAAAAGATCAGTCCAATTGTCCTATTGATAATTAATATAGCACCTGGGGTACTGTTCCAGCACTGAGTTAGCTCTCTTGCAACCCCCCCCTAGGGTGATGGGAGGAACTTAGGCCCTGGGCAGTTCCCATCAAAAATTCATGCCAAAACTGCAAAATGAATTGTACCCCCCAGTCTGAGATGGTGTAGTCAGGGATGCCATGGAGCCTGTAAAAGTGTTGTACAAATAATTTGGCCAAAGTGCGAGTTGATGGGATCTTAGAGCATAGGATGAAATGGACTTGTTTTGAGAACAAGTCTGTGACTACCCAAATCATGGTATTTCCTACACTTCTGGTAATTCCACTATAAAGTCCATGGAAATTTCTTTCCATGGTGCATTGGGATTAGCCACCAATTGCAGCAATCCCATGGGTTTCCCTGGTCATCTCTTAGCTGAAGCACACACAGGGTAGCTAGCCACATAGCTTTCAATGTCCTTTTTGAGGGATGGCCACCAAAATTGCCATTTGGCCAAATATAAGTTTTTACAAAGCCAAAATGCCCTGCTGCTTTTGAGTCATGGCAAGTCTGTAGAACAAGAGATTGCAGGGGAGTAGGTACATATAGTTTCATACCCACCCAGGCTAGCCCATCCTTCATGGTGCACTCCTCTTTATGGTTTGCCAGTCATTGATCATCTGTTAAAACAGTTTTCAGTTTGTCTAGCAGTTCATTGGGGATGCCCAGTTCAGCTTTCCTCTGACCTCTCATGGTTACTGTTGCTGCCAATGGGATGGGATGACTGGTAAGATGATTTATTGTGCTGTTTTATTGTGGTAGTCATGACAGGGCATCTGCCAAAAAATTATTTCCTCTTTGGATGTAACACAGAGAAAATTAAAGTGGGTGAAGTATTGATAGATAACCTTTATTGTTATTTTTTTACTGTGGGCACAACGGCACACATCAAAAATGAAATTTAGTTGCCTGCTTTCAAAGTGAAACACATACATGACACACACCTAAACATACTATATACAACATATGTATAGACCCATACCCCTACATATACATAGCAAATAATCCATCTTGAATATATAACGGAAGGAGGAAGCTTGAGAGTTCACAAGGTTAATGCTGTGCCTAGTGGGCTCACTTAGTGGACAATTTCCACAGGGTTTTTAAGGTTTCCAAGTTCTTATTATCTGTCTACACTTCAAATGAGTGTTTAGACCCCTCTAGAAAATGTGACCAGGTTAGTAAAGCTCATTGGACTACATAAGCCTCCTTCTCCCACACCTCCCACCTCAGTTCTGTTTTTGTTAATTTCTTAGAGATATAGGCACAGGGTTGAAGGATCCCCTGGAACTTTTCCAGTAGTAATACAGCCTCCACAGTTATATTGCTAGCATCTGCTTGGATCACAAAAGGGTATCTGGGTTTGGATGTCTTAGCATGAGCTCTGCTGCAAACTACCATTTAATTTTTTTGAATGCTGCTTGGCATGCCACAGTCCACTTTATGAGTTGGCTGGGTCTGGGCTTACTTTCCCCTTTTGTCTTTAATAAGTTTGTGATAGGTAGGATGCAAAAGAGGGAATAAATTGCTAGTAAAAGTTCACAAACCCCAGGAAGTTCTGAAGTTGCTTCCTTGTGTGTGTGGGCTGGGCACTCTAGCACTGCTTTAACCTATTCTGGGTCCATTTCTACTCTCTCATGGGAGATCTGATATCCCAGGTATTGATTTTATCCTGATGGAACTTGTATTTTGAGAGCTTAGTGTATAGCTCAGCCGCAATTTATTTAACACTGCTCGCATGAGCTTCACATGCTCAGCCCTTGTTTTGGTGTAGATCAGAATGTCATCTAAATACATAAGGACCCCTTTGTACAGGTGTTCATGAAGGACTTCGTTAATCAGTTGCTTGAACACCGCAGGGTCCCCTTGCAGACCAAATGAAAACACCCTGAATTAGAAACCCTCTAGAAGATGGTTGAATGTCATTTTCCACTCATCCCCCTCCTTAATCCTAACACGGTAATAGGCTTCACATAAATCCAATTTCATAAAGATTTTCCCCTTGGCTTGGTGGGCTAGCATGTCTTTCATTAGCAAACCACATTTAGCCCTTGGTAGTCCACAGACAGGTGGAGAGAGCCATCCTTCTTTTCTTGGAATAGAACTGGAGTGGCTACTCAGGGCCTGGCTGGTTGCATGAAGATGTGTTGCAGGTTTTTGTCTATGAACACAAGGAGTTCATCCAGCTCCCAGTGGAGTCATAGAGTATAGTTTGGATTTTGGCAGTTTAGCTCTAGGAAGATCTCGATGTTGCAGTCTGTTGGCCATTGAGGCAGGAGCACCCTTTTCATTTTTACATGCAGATCTGATTGCAAGAGTGTTCTTTTTCCCCTCTCTCTTTCTCTAATGAATCTGTTTGTAGATCTGTTTGCAAGGGTATTTTTTTCTTCTCTCTCTCTCTCTCTCTCTCTCTCTCTCTCTCTCTCTCTCTCTCTCTCTCTCTCCATATTTATAAGGATTTATAAGGATTCCAGTCTTTACTAACTATTCATGAATGAATTGAATACAATTTTTAAATATATTGAATGATCCTGAGAAAACTGAGTGAACATTTTAAAAAGTTGTCTACAATTATTGTAAAGTTTTATAGCCAGGTTATAAACTTTTATTGCCTAGATGGTAAACTTTGATTGCCCTGAACTGCTTTTATTGCCCTGAACTGCAATTATCATTTCTGGATTACATATAGTCAGAGACTGTGATATTTTTGTTTACAATATTTTAAACTTCTAATACTTTTAAATATTTTCTGGATTTTTGTGGACTACTTGTATTATCTTTTATACCCCCCCTCTCTCTCTGTGTGTGTGTGTACATCAAGATTAGCTACAGGAGGGAAGTAAAAGAGAACTTGGAACAAAGGTAAAATTTCCTGATAGTGTGGATATTTGACCAGTGGAACAGCTTGACTTCAGAGGATATGGATGCCAATCACTGGATGTTTCTGAGAGAAATTGGACAAGCATTTGCCCAGAATGGTATAAGTCCCTACAGCACTGGTCCTCTATTATTCTGGAAGACTAACATTTAAGAATAGAAACTTCATGTTAATTTTTTTAAAAAAACAAATCTTCTAAAATTTGGGAACTTTAAAAATATTTTTTTTTTTTAAAAAAAAAAAAATCTTTTTAATGAGGTGAGAGGCAGCTCAGCTGAGAGGTGGCCCGGCTGCAGAGCAGCCCAGTGGCCCAGCTAAGAGGTGGCCCAGCAGAGAGGCAGCCCAATATCCCAATTGAGAGGTGGCCCAGTGGCCCATCTGAGAGAAGGAGAGACAGTTCAGTGACCTAGCCCGACAATGGAGGCAGTGTGGTGCAAACAGAAGCCACTGAGCAGTGGTGAAACAGAGCTAGGTGGCAGCAGACCAGCAGCTGTGAGCAACATGGCAGATCTTGAGCAGCAACAGTAAAGAGCTAAATGGCAGAAGAGTGAAGCATGCAGAGCAGTGACTAAGAGCAACAGTGTCCACAGAGGCAGCTGAAAGTAGTGACTAAGAGCAGGACAGTGGACCAAACAGTGGCTGAGCAATGGACCAGCTGAGCAGCAGCACCCATAGCATGGCTAAGAGCAATGTGGCAGATCAGCAGCAGCTGAGAATAGTGTGGCTGACCAGCTAAGCAGAGCAGTGCCCACATCAGCATATTGTACCCAAAAATCCCATCAGTGACCAGGCAACCCAAGGGCAAGAAAGCAGGGAGGAAAATCATAAATACAAAACACTTATGAACAGGAAGGAAGAAAAGGGATAAACTTTCAAGGTAGGAAATAGAGGGTTAAGAGCAAAGCATCTCCTAGAAAACAGTCTGAGATTTCTAACAAAAAAGAAGTGCATATTACCTTATAAAGGGCCAACAAATTTTGTATATTCTTAATTTTTTAAAATCTCTGAATTCTTTTTTAAAAAATCTTTTTTAAAAAAAATTCAATTTCTTTGAATTTTTTAAATTCTTTTTTCAATTTTAATCTTCTTTTTCCCAGTCTTAAATATCATTTTAGTTTTAAATTCTTTTTTCAATTTTTAAATCTTTTGCAATTCCAGACAAGTAGATGTCCAATTTTTCAAGTGAGGCTTTTAATTTTTAATATTATTTTTAATTTTAAATATCATTTTAATTTTAAATTCTTTTTTCAATTTTCAATTTTTAAATCTTTTTAAATTTTAAAATTCCTTTTTTTAATGTTTTTATAATTTTTTTCAATTTTTTAAATCTTTTTCAATTTTAACATTCTTTTTTCAATTTTTTTAATGTCAAATAATGTCTGATCTTTATAGAAACTATATATTTTAACATCCTTATCATACCTCGATTACATTTGCAGTTGGGGCCACCATGATAGATTAATACCCTGATCTTCTAATTGTTGTTTAGATTTTAATTTCCCATCTTTATTCAGAATATCTTTATATGTTAAAATTTTCTCATATTTAATTAAGTTTGGGTGCACATTGTTGATAACCATAAATTTTATGTTTTACCTTTTCTCATACATATAATAATGCATTTCTTATATAGTGGTTTTGGAAGTATCTATGAGTTTTGCTTTTTTCAGACCATAAAAATGTGTGCCATCCAAGTTGTATATCATGTCCTTCTAAATATAGAAATCTTCTATTTCTAAGGGTTATCCATTCTTTTAACCATGTTAAAGTGCATGCTTGGTAGTCTAAAGTCCAATCTGATAATCCAAATCCTCCATTTTCTTTAGCTTCTTGTAACATTTTCGGTTTAATTCTGGCTTTCCTTCCTTGGCAAATAAATTTCAAAATCAATGTATTCAAATCATCAGAGACTTTTTTCTCTATTTTTATAGGTACCACTTGAAATAAGAAAAGGAATTTTGGTAAAATGTTTATTTTCACTGTAGCTTTCTTCTTCCTAGCACCAATTAGTTGTAGATTTTTCCATTTTTCCGAATGCAATCTTGTTTGATTTAGTAATTTTATATAATTATCTTCTTTTATCATTGTGCATCTTGCTGTTAAATATATCCCCAAGTACTTAATTTTCTTAACTCTTTGAAAGTTTATTTTTTCTGAAAGTTTTTTTTGTTTATCTCTAAGGTTTTTAACTATAACTTTAGTTTTTTTCCTGTTTGTTTTCAATCATGCTATTTCTCCAAATTCTTCTATTCTTTTCAATAGTTTAGAGGTTGTTTCCAGCAGTTCTTCTAAAATAAATACCAGATCATCCGCAAATACTTGAAATTTGTACCTTTCCTCTGATATTTCCATTCCTTTAATTTCTAATATTTCTATGAAAAACTTCCAAAGTTAGTATAAATAACAATGGGGATAATGGACATCCTTGTCTAGTGCCTTTCTTTATATTAAAGTTCTCTGGTTAATCCCCATTTACAATTACTTTTGCTGTTTATTTATGGTATATTGTCTTAATAATCTTTATAAACTTCATAAATAATATTAATAATCTTTATAAACTTTTCTCCACAAGATGAGTTGGCATGCCAGACAAATATTTGACATCTCCCACTTTCTTTAGGTTGAGGAAGATTTTTTTTTTTTTGTTATGGCATTAATCTTGCTCTCTACTTGTGGATTCTCAACTCCTCATCCCCATCCACTTTTACTTAAACAGTCTTGCTCATGAGGCTCAGGAGAAATCCAAAATATTTCTCACATATTTTTATAGGCATGCACTTTATTTTTTACAGGAATGTAAGGAACGTGTTCATTATATCTATCTTGCAACAACATCACAAAAAACGTATTTGGTGTACATTTTTTATTATTCCAATGACAGTATCACTAATATTGTATACAAATTTTATGTGGCAGCAGTGAACATAAATCTTCAGATAGTATATTCCTGATTATAATATTTTTATCTTTTTATATATAGTATATTTAGATGTTATTATGTATGTATCATTTATCATAATAAAGACTGTATGCATGTAACTATATATAATGCAAGACTGTGAGCATCATTTTTCTATTCCCTGCACATGAGTTTTGGACAGTGGTGGGATTCAAATATGTGAACAACCGGTTCTCTGTGTGGATGCTGCTTCCGGAAGTCCATTCTGGCCCTGGGCAACAAAAAAATTAGCTACCGATTCTGCTGAAGTGGTGCGAATCAGCTGAATCCCACCACTGGTTTTGGAGTATCCGAGTACCACTATTTACATCTAGAGCAAGCAGTTAGATGTCACTGTTACCGATACTGAATTCCCCACCCCTTGCACTTGGAATCTGTATGAGAAACTAACTTGCCTTCCCCAGGACTAAGCTTTTAACCAGTTTACAAGACTCAAAATGTTGGAGTACTATATATAGTGCTAGTCTAATTGTTGTAACCATGTTACAAGAAAATACAAATCAAACTAAACAGCTGAGATCTACATATTAAAGTAGCTACAATAACCTGCTCACAGACCCACAAAAGGAGAGGGAGGGTAGAAGGGAGAGAGGAGAAGAGAGAAAGAAAAAATAAAAAAATGAAGAGAAAGAAAGGAAAGAGAGGGGGAGAGAAACAGAGACAGAGGGAGGGAGGGAGAGATGAATGAAATGAACTGAGTAAAGCAGTATTGAAAAGGAATTAAAATATTTCCTTAATGATTACTAATTCTGCCCAGGCTTTCAAACAAACAGATTCATTCACAAGCTCACTCAAGAAATGTGCTCTTCTCAAGGACTTGCAGTCTACTCAGACTGGAAAGCAATGGCTTCTTCTACCAAGAATCCCACATGTTACATTTAACTGGAAGAGGTTGATTCTTAATGGTATAGAATATCTAGAGTTGCTGGCTGCTCTGCCCAATAGAAGAGGTTTTCAAATTTTGTGGTGCATTGATTCCCTAAAATAATAAATGTCACCACATCAAGATTCAGACTGGTAATAAGAGTGCAATTCCCAGGCTGTAATATTTTCAAAGGTCTTCTGTTGATTGAAATGAGAAAAAGGAGAATATGTTAATATGTAAAAAATAATATGCACTGATGATACATGAAGAACAAACAGAAAGTGCGGATTAACCTACTCATTTTCTCTAGGACACATATTCTTCATACATTCTAAAGTCTCATAGTGAGGTTGGGGGTAAAAACTTAGTATCAACCATCTAGCCACCAAGGCTCCTGAGACCTTGCTTATTTTTAACCTTTTGTGTATCCACTACCTTTTTGTACTGTCTGGAAATTGATGGAACAAGTGGCAAAGAAATTATTGTAACAAGAAAAAGGCAGCAAGCATAAGCTCTGGCACCTCTTCATTTAAAAACATCCCCTTATGGTTCACATTTTCCCACTTGTGGACTATGCAACCTAGTATATTCTCCAGCATGATTGATGGAGAATCCACAAGTGGGTTGTCTTAATCTGCCTGCTCAAATGAGACTAAGTCCAAAAGGTTGCCACGCCTCTGCTATGCAAGAGCACCCCAGTTTACGACTTGGTCTCTTGCTCAGCAGACGCGTACATTTTGCTCCTTTCCAGACTTAGTAGCAGGTTGTATTATCCCCTTGTGGATTTTCCTTCCTTGAAAACTTTTACCACAATTTTTAAAAAAGATTAATTTGGACAACTCCCAAAATATTTGAATTTGAACAATTTGACATTGGACAATTACATTGGGACTGAGGGAAGTTCCTTTCCTGCCTTCAGGGCTTCACTGCAGGTTCAGGCTGTCAAGATTCAGGGACGGCTTGCCTTAGCACGAGTCGTTCCGACGTCTGTAACTGCACCAGATGATCGGCGCGGAGGTGGAGATCGCATAAACGGCTTCGGACTCCTTCCCTCACTCCGAAAGAGCTGCCTGCGGCCAGACGTTTATCTCCCTCAGCTGACTGTTTACGATTCCCCAGGGCAGCTCCTGGCTCCGTTGTTCAATTTTGTGCCGGTCGATTGCTCGGCTCCCTAAGCAGCGCCAGACATTCCGTTGGGCTCGGCAGCCTTTTCAGCCCCTCAGGTGATCGGTGCATTGCCAGAGATCAGCGTTCCACCCGGGGCTTCATTGCCTTGTCAGAGTCTTTCCCCCTTGGTGCGGAAACGCGCGGCCGCCATTTTGGCTTGGCGCAATGGCCTATTGTCGGTTATTGGTTCTCTGTAGGCAAGCTAGCGACCATTAAATTGGGCGTGAACTGGGCAGCCACCATTTTGTCCACTTCAAGGACAGATTAATTATTCCTCACTGGCTCCTTCTCTAGAGGTCTGGGGAGGGCAATATAGCCAATACAGCCACATTGCCTGAGAACTTACCCCTACCCCCCACCCCTCCAGTAGTTGGATTCCACGTCTGAGTTCTATCAGCTGGAGGGAGGAGACTGGTTAGCGGTCTCTTATAGCATTGGGGGCATTGAGTCACCACAGGTAGCATTGCTATAGCACCTAATGCTATCAGCCACTGGTGTTCAGAGGGACATTGGGAGCACTGTAGCACCACAGGTGGCATTGCTATAGCACCTAACGCTATCAGCCACTGGTGTTTAGAGGGACATTCGTTGGACTCTGTCTTGATCCACATTTGTGTGCAGTGGCAGTAAATTTAATTTCCACTACTGGCAACAACACTTGTGTACCATAGGATGTCAGAAAATTCTGTCCCTCAACCGTCCCAGGGCATTCCGGACGCCCCTGCCAAAAAGAAACACAAATCCTCCACAATGGAGGTGGCAGGGAGGCTGAAGGCAAAGGCCAAGGCTCAGTCTAATAGAAAGATCTCAAAAACAGGCGAAAAGGAGACCAGCAGGCGCCAGGTCTTAGGGGTTCCAGGTGAAGCAAATATTAACACACCGGCTCCACTTGTGACATCACTTTTTGAGCCCCAGTTAGTTCCCTCTAATTTAGTCCCAAGGGCCTGGTCCCCTCAAAGGGAGACCGTACAGACAGAACCTATTATCCTTAGCCAAGGTCTAGAAACACAGAGGGTTGCCACTCCAGGAACATTACTATTGGGGGCGCAGGCTACCTTTACTCCCACCACAGCAGGGCTTCGCCCCTCTGAGCCACAAGCAGCATGGTCTGATCAATTTGGGCTTTTGCTCAGTTTATGGCCTCCTCAGCTTGCCAGAGGCCCCAACAAGTTCCTACAGCCCCTTCAAGGCCATTCCATCATACAGAGGCACCTGCATTCTCTCAGGAGGCTTCTTCGGAATCGGATTCTGAGGACTTCAACCCTTCCAAACTGCTCCTGTCAGATGATGAGGAAGCTTCTCATCCAGATCCGGCACCTCTCATCGGCTTGTTTGACCAATCTCTGTTTGGATCATTGCTGCTCAAGGCGTGCACTTCAGCTAACATCACTCCAGAACAGGAGGCTCAGCCGACTGCTTCTACATCCAAGGACCCAAATCCACTGTATTCTGAGCCGGTGGTGCCACAGAAGCATATTCCCTGCCCCCCCTTCTTCCATAATATGGTGCAGAAGCAGTGGGCTAATCTGGGATCTCTTCCCACTCTGGGGGTCTCAGAGAAGAACCTCTTTAATGTGGCCCCTTCCTTCGCATCCTTACTGGAGGTCCCTCTGATAGATGAACCACTAAACTCTCTGTTTTCTAATTCCACTATTCCAGGAGACATGGCCGAAGCACTCAAAGCAGAGGACAAGAAATTTGAATCTGCCTTGCGCAGATCCCATCAGGCTTCGGCGTCGGTCAAGGCGTCTACATCCATGGCCTTCTTTACTTGGGCCTCCATCTTGTGGCTCCGTGAACTACAAGATCTGATTCCCCCTGACCAGGTTTGTGCCCATCAGAACCTGGATAAGTTAATGGCCACGTCCCAGTACATGGCTGACACTTCCCTCCATGCTGCAAGGTATTCCTCACGTGCCATAGCAGCAGACATCTCAGCCCATAGACTTCTGTGGCTCAAGAACTGGCGTGCAGACCTGAAGGCTAAGTGACGTCTGGCTACTAAACCTTATTGTGGGGGACATCTCTTCGGTGAAGTCCTCAACCCTTACCTAGTAGAGGGCAAGGACAAACGAAAAACTATGATAAATGTAGGTAAGAGAGGGGATAAGTGATTAGGTGGTGGTGCTTCACACAATTATTTTCGCAGGCAGTCCTTTTGTACAGCTTCAAACTGGGACTGGCCTCAGACCCCTTGTACCTTTCCCCAGAGATCAGATCGCCAGCAGGACCGCTCTGCACCTAGGGCCAAAACTCAGTTCCAGACCAAGTGGCCCTTTCGAGGCTCAGGAGGACGTCCTTTCAGAAGGACTAAGTGACTCCAAGGTTGCTTCCTCCATAGGTGGTCGACTGTCCCTCTACGCCGACGTATGGGGAGCCATCACCACAGACTCCTGGGTGTTATGCTAGAATTTTGGTCCAGTCCTCCGGATCATTTCCGGTCTTGCCCCACCCCCCAAAACACAGGCAAAGCAGACCTCATGTCAGAGGCCATTTCCCATTTGTCACAGATACGGACCATAGAACCAGTACCGGAGGATCAGAGGGAGCGGAGGTTCTACTCCACTCTTTTTGTCCACTCTTTGTTCCAAAGTCTTTGGGGGCTGGAGAGCAATTTTGGATTTAAAGGGTCTGAATTACTACCTAACTTACAGGAAGTTTAAGATGCAGTCGTTTCAATCAATCCTAGCCAGCATCAGAAAAGGGGACTTCCTGACGTCGATAGACTTGACGGAGGCATATTTACACATTCCTATCCTCCCTGGGCATTGCAGTTTCCTCAGATTTTGCTATGCCCACCAGCACTACCAATACAGAGCCCTTCCATTCGGTCTCTCCTCGCCCCCCGAGTCTTCACAAAGATATTGGCAGTGCTGACCGCCCACCTGAGGCAAATCCCAATATGGGTTCAGTGTTATCTGGATGACATCCTGATCCAGTCTACATCCACCCAGCTAGCTCGATCAGATCTCGCTCTCACCATCACTACCCTTCAGGAGCATGGGTTTTCCATCAATTTCCAGAAAAGCCAAACGGTTCCATCAACCCGTCTCCTGCATTTGGGTGCGATAATAGACACAAGCGATTGTACGGTGTATCTTTCACAGGACCGACAGGACAGTATACGGGCCCTAGTTCATCGGGTGCAGAGGGAGTGGGTGGTCACCCTAGCATTGTTGTCACAACTCCTGGGGAAGATGGTGTCCTGTATAGCAATTGTGCCATGGGCACATCTTCATGCCAGGGAACTACAGTGGGTTTTGCTCCCATTCCAGAGGCTACATATCAGCGCTTCCCACTGGAAGGTTCGAGTTCCACGTCATGTGTTGAACTCCCTTCGATGGTGGGCCTCCCCAGCAATGTCAAGGGGCACACAGTTCAAGGAACCAGTCAGGATCACTCTGACCACGGATGCCAGCCTCTTTGGCTGGGGAGCACACCTCCAGACAGATTTAGCAAACAATATAAACTGGTTGGAGCTCAGGGCCATACATTTAGCTTTGTGCCACTTCAGCAGCAGGGTGGCGGGGCAACATGTCCTGGTGCTTACCGACAACATCGCTGCCAAGGCTCATGTGAACAGACGGGGGGGACCAGATCCAGACCTCTCATGGAGGAGACCCATTTGTTGAGGACTTGGGCGGAGAACAATCGTGCTTCCATCAGGGTGGAACACATCTTCGGAGTAGTGAACCAGCAGGCGGACTCCTTGAGCAGGTCGACAGTGGACCACTCCGAGTGGCGCCTGGAACCTGACTTGTTCAGGGAGATCATGGACAGGTTTGGACTTCCAACCTTAGACCTCTTTGCTTCTCCAGCCAATTCCCAACTCCCGATATTTTTTTCCAGGTTCCCGTCTCCGACAGCAGAAGGGACAGATGCCCTCCGCAGTCCCTGGCCCAGGGAACTGCTGTATGCATTTCCTCCCCTACCACTGCTTCCAGCGACAATCCACAAGATCCTGCACAAATGGGCAGAGGTCATTCTGTTTGCCCCGCATTGGCTGAGACGTCTATGGTTCACCGACCTGGTGGAGCTTTCCAGATCTTCAGTGGCTCCAACTAACCGCTTGGCACTTGAGCGGCAGGCTTTGACCCGAGACTCATATTCGTTGAGGGTGATTGCCATGATCCAGCAATCCAGGCATCCCTCCACGAATAGAATCTATGATGCCACATGGAGGAGTTTCTGTACCTGGTGTTCAGGGCACAAAGTGGAACTCTCGGACATCTCTATTCTGATTGTTTTGGAATTCCTGATGGATGGGTTGGACAAAGGGTTATCCCCAAACACCACCTGCAGACAGGTCGCAGCTCTATCCATGGTGCTCCTGTGTGTCAATTCCGCCCCCCTGGCACACCACCCTATGGTGCGTTCCTTTCTAAAAGGAGCGACTAACACCAGGCCTCAGCGGTCCACCGTTATCCCTCTTGGGACCTACCCTGGGTCTTACAGGCCCTCATTTCGCCATCCTTTGAGCCCATCAACACATGCTCACTAAAACTGTTGTCCATGAAGGTGGCTTTCCTCGTAGCGGTCACGTTGGCCAGGCGAATTTCAGAGTTGGCCGCCCTCTCCGTCAGAGAGGACCTGTGCGTTTTCCATGCTGACAGGGTGACCCTTCGACTGGACCCTTCCTTTATTCCCAAGGTCAATTCCTTGTACCATAGGCCCCAGGAGGTGGTGCTTCCTAATTTCTGCCCTAATCCTTCTCATGACCTAGAGAAACAATGGCATGCCCTGGACGTTCGCAGGGCCCTGCGACGTTATATCAAATGGACTTCAGCTTTCCGTAAATCCGAAGCACTGTTTGTTTCATTTCAGCCCTCTTCCATGGGTCAGAAGGTTTCTTCCTCGACCATAGGAAGGTGGATTAGGGCTTGCATTGTCCAAGCATACCGGTCACAGTCATTGACCATTCCTGGACACATCACTGCCCATTCCACCAGTGGCGCCGCTACATCGGCGGCTTGGGCGACCCAGGCATCTATCGGGGAGATCTGCAGGGCGGCGACATGGTCCTCGCCCTCCTCGTTTGTCAAGACTACAGAATTAACAAATTTGCCTCCTCCGATGCCTCATTTGGATGGCAGGTGTTACAGCAAGTGGTATCAGCCAGTGGGACTCAGGCCCAAACTACTTCCCCCCCTTAGGGACAACAGGGCTTTGGTATGTCCCACTTGTGGATTCTCCATCCAATCATGCTGGAGAAGGGGCGTTGTCTTACCTGAATGCCTTTTCTCAGCATGATGATGGAGAATCCATTCCCTCCCTTTTAGTGTCCTTTTCGTCCTGTGACCAGTGTAGGAGGAGCATATGTGTCGGACTAATGTCTGTGCCTCACCTTCGTCGCAAACTGGGGTGCTCTTGCACAGCAGAGGTGTGGCAACCTTTTGGATTTAGTCTCATTTGAGCAGGCAGATTAAGACAACCCACTTGTGGATTCTCCATCATCATGCTGAGAAAAGACGTTCAATAAGACAACGCCCTGTCTAAGCAATATACGTAGTCCATGGGCAGGAGGATGGGCATGTAGTTTGTCCTGGCCTTGCAAGATGCAACTATAATTAGTCTTTTCTTTGAATCAAGGCAGTTTCAACTTTCATTTTTTTCTGGGTGATGTTATTGAAGCTAGTTTCAGTCCAACTCAATTGAGGAGCAGAAATAGGCAGCTAACTATAAAAGTAATCCAACACCATCAGTACAGATAGAACTTAGAGGTAAAAGACAAAGAATTTTTGAATCCTAGTTTGGATGGCTGCAACTTCTCTCATATTTCATTGTGTTCAAATATTAGGTGAATTATACACAAAACCACAGACAAATGCCCTTCATTTTTAAATATATATCTCAACAGGGGAAACAAAATGGGGCAGAACAATTTTAAGATTGAAAATATTAGAATTTGAGAAAATTAAATTCCAAGTAGGAAAATCCAAAATCTCAAGTTTGCATCAAATCAATAATAGCAATGAAGAACAACCCTAAATACCAAATTCAGAACAGCATGAAATAAATTACATTAAAACTAATAATTTTCTAACACTTATAGTAAGCTTGCTTATGCTGCCCTTCATCAATAATTCCAGAAGAGTTTACAAATAAAATGGAAACTAAGGGTGAACATTTTACAATAGGGAATAATAAATGTTAACAATCTAATTTAAATATGTACAAATGTTTGGGAGATGAAAAAGAGAGAGGTTTCTCACTTATATCAATTTCCAAGCTACAAAAAAACTTTATATACTGGATTACATAACTGTTAAAATTCATTATATAAATTTGACCAGAATATAGTAACTGCTTTTGAGGCCAACTCTGCTTCTAGTGCAGAGGCTCTGATTCTAATAGGAATAAGGAGAAAAGTATTTCAAAAGCAATGCCAAAACACAAGGAACAGAATTTGCAGGCCCATGGCCAAACTTCAAGGAGTGATCGCCAATCAACTATTGTACAACGTACAATACCCCTGCCCTTTTGGGTCTAAAATACACCAAATTATGTTGGAGCCCTTTCACTAGCAATATAAGAGAAATAATACCTATGAAACACAGATTCATTTAATCAATGATGGCAATGTCACAAATAATACAATAGTCAGATAAGCCACAATATTCTTATCAGCCCGAGAGAAGCAGAACCATTAAAAAGACTCCAGTAATGGGAGTAATGGTTGGAAAGTCAACAAGCCTCAAGTATGGCATGGGAAAGTAGTTGAAATGAATGTAGTATTTGGGAAAAAAAAGAATTTGAGCAGTTGTGGATGTGTTAATCAAAACTGGAATCATCTTCATGATATATCTCGATCATACCTAACTCATCTGAATCAAAGAAAAAAATACATAGGATAAAATATGTGTTAACCTATGAAGATATCTCCCCCCCCTTCTTCTATATAGAAATACAATTCAAGAGTCTATACATTTCTCCTGGGTGACATGGTTTTTGTATTTTCCTCATAAGGTGTTTTTCAATGCAGTTGGGAGTTCTTCAGATGGAAACTGCTACGGAACAGAAAGTCATTATCCTTCTGACTGCTGGGAGCTGTTACTTAGTTGGCAGTGATCAAACCAAGTAGGCTTGCAAGTTAACCACCTGTGCAACCATCCCAGTGCTGACTGCTGCTCATTTGGAAAAGCTGCATAATCCATTTTCATTGTGCCTAGAGAAAAGCTATGAAGTTTAATTACGGGGCCTGCAGCTTTCCAAACAGATGGTCTTACCTACAGCTGGGAAACACAAAGTCTGAGCTGATAAAAAATAAACCTGATGGGAAAAGCTTGACTTTTAGAGCTTAAAAAACCCAGAATAATAAAATCAATAATGATAAGACAGAAACAAGTTTAAGGTTTTTTTTAATGAAATCTTTTAACTGAAACTAATTTAAATTGGCATGGCTTGCTGTAATGTTATTTCAATTAAATATTGGCCAAGGGACTTTGCAGGTAAAACTAAAACTGGGGAAAATATCTGAGCAGAAATCTGTAGGAATTTTACTATTACTTTGTATTACTTGTAAAAATGCATGTTACAAAAAATGGTGTTAGTAGAAAAAAAGCCCAATGTGATCTCCAAACTGAAGTTGATAATCTGCGACACCAGCAAGCCACTCCAATAACTGAGGAAACATGACTAGAGAAAATTAAAAGGCAAACCAATTAGAAGGATTCTGCAGCAAGATCCCCTCCTTTGTTACCCTCAAGATGACAACAGGAGAGGAA
This sequence comes from Protobothrops mucrosquamatus, assembly GCF_001527695.2. Classification (NCBI taxonomy): domain Eukaryota; kingdom Metazoa; phylum Chordata; class Lepidosauria; order Squamata; family Viperidae; genus Protobothrops; species Protobothrops mucrosquamatus. Next base: position 222,720 of record NW_015387638.1, read on the forward strand.
GTCATGAGAAGATAGTGGCCACTGCTGAGAGATTTACAAAACAAGTGATATTTGAAACAGGAAAAAAATGTGTGAAAAATTCTAAAATCCCTTTTCCCCCTCAAAAAAAGTAACAACCCTGAAAACTTTTAGAAATAGCTTTTGATGTTAAGCTTGAAACAGTACAGAGACATGAAAAATCAAATCAGAAAAGAATCTGACTAAAATTAGCACTAAATCAATACCCCATACATATATCCACACAGGGACACTTTTCATCAAACACATTTCTTTCTTCCTCACATTTTTATCTGTGCCAGACCATCTCCAACGTTCACCTGAAACTTTAACTTGACATAAAGTATCATTTGTTAGGAAATACAAAATTGAACATGCACAATAATTCCAGTTCCCAGTGTCTAATATTTTTATTTATTTATTTGTAATATTTATTGGCTGCTCAATGTAACTCTGGGTGGTTTACAATCCTAAAATTATTACTTGGTAATAATATGGATTTGAATCAAAGGAGCAAGTCTTTTATTGACTAAATGCCATGCATTGTGATCTAAAGTCAATAGTACCGTTCTCTTTTTAAATAATTATAAGTCAAATATCATGATTTTTAGTTTATTATTTTCATCAGGAAAATATGAAAAGCTACAAAAATTGTCCCATATGGAGACAGCATAGCATAGCATAGCATAGCATAAAGCTCTGTGGAATATGTCTGTGAAATTGTCTTTCCTGACAACGAACCCATGTTCTCCTTTTTAGTGTGCTCCATGATTTTGAATACCAATATGATGATGAAGCCAGCAGTAAAATGGGCAACAACACAGATTGTTACACAGCTCACTAGTTCCAAGATATTTTTTCTTTTAACTCTTCCAAACATAATACATTGTTTCAGGAACATGGCAATTATAATAATGATAAATAATTTTGTAAGACTTTGACTCTTAAGGCCACTCTCGATACCCAAAGTTTGTTTTGTGGTGAGAAAATCTTTCAGACAATTTTATGGAGTTATTTTTACATGAACACAAACTTTTGGGATTTTATATGAAGTCAGAGATACAAAAATCATGTACATAAATAAATAGTTTAAACACCAGCTGTTTGTAAAAATCTATGTTTCTAAAATATAAAACAAAAAGCTAAAAGTCATGTATTCAGATGGAAAATGTTAGAATTATATAATATCACCAAGAACTTTAAACCTTATATTTTTAATTATAAAAATTATAATAAAATATTTGGAAAAGACAGAGCAATCTCAATTCAGTTAACACAACCATACATTTAGCTGGTTGGATGTTTTTGTGTTAATAATGGTTTATTAACTTTATTGAATTATAATTACACTGTAGTTGATTGTTTTGTTTGAACCCTATCATTTTAAAGATTTTCTAGAAACCAATTAAATTGGGAGCTACTTTTCCATAAATTATTGACACTTGAGTTAGTATACAATGCATAATTTAAATTATAGATTGAATCTGGGTTTGTTTGCACCAACAGGAAAACTCTCATTTGTTTGTTTACTTGTTTGTTTTCTGACTTGCTGCTCTTTAGACTATGCCTTCTAGGCTCTCTGGGGAAAGCCCAACCCATAGATCACCAATCAAATTATTATCCTAGTTAGACTCAATAATGAATATTGTGTGTAATTATCCCAGACTCCCAAAAGATTCTTATATCAAAAATTACAAAACAGCTATTTGATTCAAAACCTTGCCTTCCTGATAGATCTTGTCTCATGCTGTAAAGCCTGTATTCTGCCTCCCCCCCAGATGCAAAGTTCACAGCCTGTTGTTATCCTGGCTTTAGTGATAACATTTCTCAGCCTGCTAGCATCCTG
>NW_015387638.1:227827-229093 GCF_001527695.2 Protobothrops mucrosquamatus
AATGTTGGTTGTGCTTATCTTCTCTACCCCCTTTTTATGAAGCTATTGGCTCCCCCTCCCCATTTGCAAATAGCACCTCTGATGCCACTTGCAGATGGTCCAATTCTTCTATAACTATATTTTCCATTGAAGGCCAAGGATGCTGTCTTGGATATGTACCTTCTAATTACTCCCACTATTGTATTAATGCCTCATCTGATGCTTATACATCTTGTATGATATTTTTACCAAATGAAAGGACAGGTCTTCCTTATGGAGCTAAGGGGTGGTCTACAATGTATACTCACTCTACAACAGCAGATCTTTCACAACGACTTAAAGGCCAGTTCTTCCTTCCTTCCAATGGAACCATCTGGGCCTGCTCCACTGGTGCCACTGCATGTGTCAGTGGAGACATATTACACACACAAAAAGCTTTTTGTATCCAGGTTTACCTTCTCCCAAGAATGTCTGTTTTATCTGATAATGACTTTATCTCTCGTATAGGACCGCCCCAATATTTTCCTCGAGCTAAGCGCGAGGTAATCACCACTGTGGCCTTAGGCGTACTCTTAGGCCTGGGAACCACTGGTGCAGCAACAGGTATTACAGGTTTGGTCCTGGGTGAACATAACATCCAAAAATTAAGTGCTGAAATTGATGCAGACCTCAAACGAATCGAACAGTCTATGGTTGCTCTCCAAAATTCCCTCACATCATTATCTGAAGTTGTTTTACAGAATAGAAGAGGCTTAGATTTGCTTTTTTTGAAAAATGGAGGCCTATGTGTAGCTTTGAAAGAAGAATGTTGCTTTTACACTGATAGCTCAGGCATTGTGCTTGACTCCATGGCAGAATTGAACAAATGATTAAAAGACAGAGAAAGGGAACGCTCCCAGCATTATACTTGGTATCAAGGAATGTTTGATTTTTCTCCCTGGCTGACTACCCTTCTCTCAGCCATAGCTGGTCCTTTAATTTTATTATTACTTGCGTGTGCAATAGGCCCATGTGTCATAGGTAAACTTTTAAATTTTCTACAACAAAGGCTGAGCAGCATAAGCGATGACATTCTATTGATGAAACATACTGCTGACAGTGAATGCAAACATCCTCTTTTAGAATTTACCTCTGATGAACCCCCACACCAGCACTCTTTGAAAGGAACACTAACGTCGGCACAGGAGGTATCGAAGGATTTCTCTTTTTCCGCGTAAGCACCCTAGAAGAGATAGTTCTGGACATTGAGGGGCCCTTTTCAGTAATTGGCTTTAAAAAACAGAAAAG